>NC_054483.1:104294215-104484215 GCF_017639515.1 Carcharodon carcharias
AAGAGAGTCAGCACCTTCAGGAACAGTGCCCCAGTGAGAGTCAGCATCCTCAGGAACTGTCCCACAGTGAGAGTCAGCACCTTCAGGAACTGTCCCCCAGTGAGAGTCAGCACCTTCAGGAACTGTCCCCCAGTGAGAGTCAGCACCTTCAGGAACTGTCCCCCAGTGAGAGTCAGCACCTTCAGGAAATGTCCCCCAGTGAGAGTCAGCACCTTCAGGAACTGTCCCCCAGTGAGAGTCAGCACCTTCAGGAACTGTCCCCCAGTGAGAGTCAGCACCTTCAGGAACTGTCCCCCAGTGAGAGTCAGCACCTTCAGGAACTGTACCCCAGTGAGAGTCAGCACCTTCAGGAACTGTCCCCCAGTGAGAGTCAGCACCTTCAGGAACTGTCCCCCAGTGAGAGTCAGCACCTTCAGGAACTGTCCCCCAGTGAGAGTCAGCACCTTCAGGAACTGTCCCCCAGTGAGAGTCAGCACCTTCAGGAACTGATCCCCCAGTGAGAGTCAGCACCTTCAGGAACTGTGCCCCAATGAGAGTCAGCACCTTCAGGAACTGTCCCCCAGTGTGAGACAACACCTTCAGGAACTGTCCCCCACAGTGAGAGTCAGCACCTTTAGGAACTGTAACCCAGTGAGAGTTAGCACCTTCAGGAACTGTCCCCCAGTGAGAGTCAGCACCTTCAGGAACAGTCCCCCAGTGCGAGTCAGCACTTTCAGGAACTGTCCCCCAGTGAGAGTCAGCACCTTCAGGAACTGGCCCCCAGTGAGAGTCGGCACTTTCAGGAACTGGCCCCCAGTGAGAGTCAGCACCTTCAGGAACTGATCCCCAGTGAGAGTCAGCACCTTCAGGAACTATCCCCCAGTGAGAGTCAGCACCTTCAGGAATTTTCCCCCAGTGAAAGTCAGCACCTTCAGGAGCTGTACCCCAGTGAGAATCAGCACATTCAGGATCTGTCCCCCAGTGAGAGTCAGCACCTTCAGGAACTGTCCCCCATTGAGAATCAGCACCTTCAGGAACTATACCCCCAGTGAGAGTCAGCACCTTCAGGAACTGTGCCCGAGTGAGAGTCAGTACCTTCAGGAACTGTCCCCCAGTGAGAGTCAGCACCTTCAGGAACTGTCCCCCAGTTTGAGTCAGCACCTTCAGGAACTGTCCCCCATTGAGAGTCAGCACCTTTAGGAACTGTCCCCCAGTGAGAGTCAGCACCTTCAGGAACTGCCCCCCAGTGAGAGTCAGCACCTTCAGGAACTGTCCACCAGTGAGAGTCAGCACCTTCAGGAACTATACCCCCAGTGATAGTCAGAACCTTCAGGAACTGTACCCGAGTGAGAGTCAGTACCTTCAGGAATTGTCCCCCAGTGAGAATCAGCACCTTCAGGAACTGTGCCCCAGTGAGAGACAACACCTTCAAGAACTGTCCCCCACAGTGAGAGTCAGCACCCTCAGGAACTGTAACCCAGTGAGAGTCAGCACTTTCAGGAACTGTCCCCCTGTGAGAGTCAGCACCTTCAGGAACTGTCCCCCAGTGAGAGACAACACCTTCAGGAACTGTCCCCCACAGTGAGAGTCAGCACCTTCAGGAACTGTAACCCAGTGAGAGTTAGCACCTTCAGGAACTGTCCCCCAGTGAGAGTCAGCACCTTCAGGAACTGTCCCCCAGTGCGAGTCAGCACTTTCAGGAACTGTCCCCCAGTGAGAGTCAGCACCTTCAGGAACTGTCCCCCAGTGAGAGTCGGCACTTTCAGGAACTGGCCCCCAGTGAGAGTCAGCACCTTCAGGAACTGATCCTCAGTGAGAGTCAGCACCTTCAGGAACTATACCCCAGTGAGAGTCGCACCTTCAGGAACTGTACCCGAGTGAGTGTCAGTACCTTCAGGAACTGTCCCCCAGTGAGAGTCAGCACCTTCAGGAACTGTACCCGAGTGAGTGTCAGTACCTTCAGGAACTGTCCCCCAGTGAGAGTCAGCAACTTCAGGAAATGTCCCCCATTGTGAGTCAGCCCCTTCAGGAACTGTCCCCCATTGAGAGTCAGCACCTTCAGGAATTGTCCCCCAGTGAGAGTCAGCACCTTCAGGAACTGACCCCTAGTGAGAGTCAGCACCTTCAGGAACTGTGCCCCAGTGAGAGTCAGCACCTTCAGGAACTGTCCCCCAGTGTGAGTCAGCACCTTCAGGAACTGATCCCCAGTGAGAGTCAGCACCTTCAGGAACTGTCCCCCAGTGTGAGTTAGCACCTTCAGGAACTGTCCCCCATTGAGAGTCAGCACCTTCAGGAACTGTACCCCAGTGAGAGTCAGTACCTTTAGAAACAGTCCCCCAGTGAGAATCAGCACCTTCAGGAACTGTCCCCCAGTGAGAGTCAGCACCTTCAGGAACTGTCCCCCAGTGAGAGTCAGCACCTTCAGGAACTGTCCCACAGTGAGAGTCAGCACCTTCAGGAACTGTCCCCCAGTGAGAGTCAGCACCTTCAGGAACTGTCCCCCAATGAGAGTCAGCACCTTCAGGAACTGTCCCCCTCAGTGAGAGTCAGCACCTTCAGGAACTGTCCCCCAATGAGAGTCAGCACCTTCAGGAAATGTCCCCCAGTGAGAGTCAGCACCTTCAGGAACTGTCCCCCAGTGAGAGTCAGCACCTTCAGGATCTGTCCCCCAATGAGAGTCAGCACCTTCAGGAACTGTCCCCCAGTGAGAGTCAGCACCTTCAGGAACTGTCCCCCAGTGATAGTCAGCACCTTCAGGAACTGTCCCCCAGTGAGAGTCAGCACCTTCAGGAACTGTCCCCCTCAGTGAGAGTCAGCACCTTCAGGAACTGTCCCCCAGTGAGAGTCAGCACCTTCAGGAAATGTCCCCCAGTGAGAGTCAGCACCTTCAGGAACTGTCCCCCAGTGAGAGTCAGCACCTTCAGGAACTGTCCCCCAGTGAGAGTCAGCACCTTCAGGAACTGTCCCCCAGTGAGAGTCAGCACCTTCAGGAACTGTCCCCCAATGAGAGTCAGCACCTTCAGGAACTGTCCCCCAATGAGAGTCAGCACCTTCAGGAACTGTCCCCCAGTGATAGTCAGCACCTTCAGGAACTGCCCCCCAGTGAGAGACAGCACCTTCAGGAACTGTCCCCCTCAGTGAGAGTCAGCACCTTCAGGAACTGTCCCCCAGTGAGAGTCAGCACCTTCAGGAACTGTCCCCCAGTGAGAGTCAGCACCTTCAGGAATGTCCCCCAGTGAGAGTCAGCACCTTCAGGAACTGTCCCCCAGTGAGAGTCAGCACCTTCAGGAACTGTCCCCCAGTGAGAGTCAGCACCTTCAGGAACTGTCCCCCAGTGAGAGTCAGCACCTTCAGGAACTGTCCCCCAGTGAGAGTCAGCACCTTCAGGAACTGTCCCCCAATGAGAGTCAGCACCTTCAGGAACTGTCCCCCTCAGTGAGAGTCAGCACCTTCAGGAACTGTCCCCCAATGAGAGTCAGCACCTTCAGGAAATGTCCCCCAGTGAGAGTCAGCACCTTCAGGAACTGTCCCCCAGTGAGAGTCAGCACCTTCAGGATCTGTCCCCCAATGAGAGTCAGCACCTTCAGGAACTGTCCCCCAATGAGAGTCAGCACCTTCAGGAACTGTCCCCCAGTGATAGTCAGCACCTTCAGGAACTGCCCCCCAGTGAGAGACAACACCTTCAGGAACTGTCCCCCTCAGTGAGAGTCAGCACCTTCAGGAACTGTCCCCCAGTGAGAGTCAGCACCTTCAGGAAATGTCCCCCAGTGAGAGTCAGCACCTTCAGGAATGTCCCCCAGTGAGAGTCAGCACCTTCAGGAACTGTCCCCCAGTGAGAGTCAGCACCTTCAGGAACTTTCCCCCAGTGAGAGTCAGCACCTTCAGGAACTGATCCCCCAGTGATAGTCAGCACCTTCAGGAACTGTGCCCCAGTGAGAGTCAGCACCTTCAGGAACTGTCCCCCAGTGAGAGACAACACCTTCAGGAACTTTCCCCCACAGTGACATTCAGCACCTTCAGAAACTGTAACCCAGTGAGAGTTAGCACCTTCAGGAACTGTCCCCCAGTGAGAGTCAGCACCTTCAGGAACTTTCCCCCAGTGCGAGTCAGCACTTTCAGGAACTGTCCCCCAGTGAGAGTCAGCACCTTCAAAACTGTCCCCCAGTGAGAGTCGGCACTTTCAGGATCTGGCCCCCAGTGAGAGTCAGCACCTTCAGGAACTGATCCTCAGTGAGAGTCAGCACCTTCAGGAACTATCCCCCAGTGAGAGTCAGCACCTTCAGGTATTGTCCCCCAGTGAAAGTCAGCACCTTCAGGAGCTGTACCCCAGTGAGAATCAGCACATTCAGGATCTGTCCCCCAGTGAGAGTCAGCACCTTCAGGAACTGTCTACCAGTGAGAGTCAGCACCTTCAGGAACTGTCCCCCAGTGAGAGTCAGCACCTTCAGGAACTGACCCCCAGTGAGAGTCAGCACCTTCAGGAACTGTCCCCCAGTGAGAGTCAGCACCTTCAGGAACTGTCCCCCAGTGAGAGTCAGCACCTTCAGGAACTGTCCCCCAGTGAGAGTCAGCACCTTCAGGAACTGTCCCCCAGTGAGAGTCAGCACCTTCAGGAACTGTCCCCCAGTGAGAGTCAGCACCTTCAGGAACTGTCCCCCAGTGAGAGTCAGCACCTTCAGGAACTGTACCCCAGTGAGAGTCAGCACCTTCAGGAACTGTCCCCCAGTGAGAGTCAGCACCTTCAGGAACTGTCCCCCAGTGAGAGTCAGCACCTTCAGGAACTGTCCCCCAGTGAGAGTCAGCACCTTCAGGAACTGTCCCCCAGTGAGAGTCAGCACCTTCAGGAACTGTCCCCCAGTGAGAGTCAGCACCTTCAGGAACTGTCCCCCAGTGAGAGTCAGCACCTTCAGGAACTGTCCCCCAGTGAGAGTCAGCACCTTCAGGAACTGTTCCCCAGTGCGAGTCAGCACTTTCAGGAACTGTCCCCCAGTGAGAGTCAGCACCTTCAGGAACTGTCCCCCAGTGAGAGTCGGCACTTTCAGGAACTATACCCCCAGTGATAGTCAGAACCTTCAGGAACTGTACCCGAGTGAGAGGCAGTACCTTCAGGAATTGTCCCCCAGTGAGAATCAGCACCTTCAGGAACTGTGCCCCAGTGAGAGACAACACCTTCAAGAACTGTCCCCCACAGTGAGAGTCAGCACCCTCAGGAACTGTAACCCAGTGGGAGTCAGCACTTTCAGGAACTGTCCCCCTGTGAGAGTCAGCACTTTCAGGAACTGTCCCCCTGTGAGAGTCAGCACCTTCAGGAACTGTCCCCCAGTGAGAGACAACACCTTCAGGAACTGTCCCCCACAGTGAGAGTCAGCACCTTCAGGAACTGTAACCCAGTGAGAGTTAGCACCTTCAGGAACTGTCCCCCAGTGAGAGTCAGCACCTTCAGGAACTGTCCCCCAGTGCGAGTCAGCACTTTCAGGAACTGTCCCCCAGTGAGAGTCAGCACCTTCAGGAACTGTCCCCCAGTGAGAGTCGGCACTTTCAGGAACTGGCCCCCAGTGAGAGTCAGCACCTTCAGGAACTGATCCTCAGTGAGAGTCAGCACCTTCAGGAACTATACCCCAGTGAGAGTCAGCACCTTCAGGAACTGTACCCGAGTGAGTGTCAGTACCTTCAGGAACTGTCCCCCAGTGAGAGTCAGCACCTTCAGGAACTGTACCCGAGTGAGTGTCAGTACCTTCAGGAACTGTCCCCCAGTGAGAGTCAGCAACTTCAGGAAATGTCCCCCATTGTGAGTCAGCCCCTTCAGGAACTGTCCCCCATTGAGAGTCAGCACCTTCAGGAATTGTCCCCCAGTGAGAGTCAGCACCTTCAGGAACTGACCCCTAGTGAGAGTCAGCACCTTCAGGAACTGTGCCCCAGTGAGAGTCAGCACCTTCAGGAACTGTCCCCCAGTGTGAGTCAGCACCTTCAGGAACTGATCCCCAGTGAGAGTCAGCACCTTCAGGAACTGTCCCCCAGTGTGAGTCAGCACCTTCAGGAACTGTCCCCCATTGAGAGTCAGCACCTTCAGGAACTGTACCCCAGTGAGAGTCAGTACCTTTAGAAACAGTCCCCCAGTGAGAATCAGCACCTTCAGGAACTGTCCCCCAGTGAGAGTCAGCACCTTCAGGAACTGTCCCCCAGTGAGAGTCAGCACCTTCAGGAACTGTCCCACAGTGAGAGTCAGCACCTTCAGGAACTGTCCCCCAGTGAGAGTCAGCACCTTCAGGAACTGTCCCCCAATGAGAGTCAGCACCTTCAGGAACTGTCCCCCTCAGTGAGAGTCAGCACCTTCAGGAACTGTCCCCCAATGAGAGTCAGCACCTTCAGGAAATGTCCCCCAGTGAGAGTCAGCACCTTCAGGAACTGTCCCCCAGTGAGAGTCAGCACCTTCAGGATCTGTCCCCCAGTGAGAGTCAGCACCTTCAGGAACTGTCCCCCAATGAGAGTCAGCACCTTCAGGAACTGTCCCCCAGTGATAGTCAGCACCTTCAGGAACTGTCCCCCAGTGAGAGACAACACCTTCAGGAACTGTCCCCCTCAGTGAGAGTCAGCACCTTCAGGAACTGTCCCCCAGTGAGAGTCAGCACCTTCAGGAAATGTCCCCCAGTGAGAGTCAGCACCTTCAGGAACTGTCCCCCAGTGAGAGTCAGCACCTTCAGGAACTGTCCCCCAGTGAGAGTCAGCACCTTCAGGAACTGATCCCCCAGTGAGAGTCAGCACCTTCAGGAACTGTCCCCCAGTGAGAGTCAGCACCTTCAGGAACTGTCCCCCAGTGAGAGTCAGCACCTTCAGGAACTGTCCCCCCAGTGAGAGTCAGCACCTTCAGGAACTGTACCCCAGTGAGAGTCAGCACCTTCAGGAACTGTCCCCCAGTGAGAGTCAGCACCTTCAGGAACTGTCCCCCAGTGAGAGTCAGCACCTTCAGGAACTGTCCCCCAGTGAGAGTCAGCACCTTCAGGAACTGTCCCCCAGTGAGAGTCAGCACCTTCAGGAACTGGCCCCCAGTGAGAGTCAGCACCTTCAGGAACTGATCCTCAGTGAGAGTCAGCACCTTCAGGAACTGTCCCCCAGTGAGAGTCAGCACCTTCAGGAACTGTCCCCCAGTGAGAGTCAGCACCTTCAGGAACTGTACCCCAGTGAGAGTCAGCACCTTCAGGAACTGTCCCCCAGTGAGAGTCAGCACCTTCAGGAACTGTCCCCCAGTGAGAGTCAGCACCTTCAGGAACTGTCCCCCAGTGAGAGTCAGCACCTTCAGGAACTGTCCCCCAGTGAGAGTCAGCACCTTCAGGAACTGTCCCCCAGTGAGAGTCAGCACCTTCAGGAACTGTCCCCCAGTGAGAGTCAGCACCTTCAGGAACTGTCCCCCAGTGAGAGTCAGCACCTTCAGGAACTGTGCCCCAGTGAGAGTCAGCACCTTCAGGAACTGTCCCCCAGTGAGAGTCAGCACCTTCAGGAACTGTCCCCCAGTGAGAGTCAGCACCTTCAGGAACTGTCCCCCAGTGAGAGTCAGCACCTTCAGGAACTGTCCCCCAGTGAGAGTCAGCACCTTCAGGAAATGTCCCCCAGTGAGAGTCAGCACCTTCAGGAACTGTCCCCCAGTGAGAGTCAGCACCTTCAGGAACTGTCCCCCAGTGAGAGTCAGCACCTTCAGGAACTGTCCCCCAGTGAGAGTCAGCACCTTCAGGAACTGTCCCACAGTGAGAGTCAGCACCTTCAGGAACTGTCCCCCAGTGAGAGTCAGCACCTTCAGGAACTGTCCCCCACAGTGAGAGTCAGCACCTTCAGGAACTGTACCCCAGTGAGAGTCAGCACCTTCAGGAACTGTCCCCCAGTGAGAGTCAGCACCTTCAGGAACTGTCCCCCAGTGAGAGTCAGCACTTTCAGGAACTGTCCCCCAGTGAGAGTCAGCACCTTCAGGAACTGTCCCCCAGTGAGAGTCAGCACTTTCAGGAACTGGCCCCCAGTGAGAGTCAGCACCTTCAGGAACTGATCCTCAGTGAGAGTCAGCACCTTCAGGAACTATACCCCAGTGAGAGTCAGCACCTTCAGGAACTGTCCCCCAGTGAGTGTCAGTACCTTCAGGAACTGTCCCCCAGTGAGAGTCAGCACCTTCAGGAACTGTACCCGAGTGAGTGTCAGTACCTTCAGGAACTGTCCCCCAGTGAGAGTCAGCAACTTCAGGAACTGTCCCCCAGTGTGAGTCAGCACCTTCAGGAACTGTCCCCCATTGAGAGTCAGCACCTTCAGGAATTGTCCCCCAGTGAGAGTCAGCAACTTCAGGAACTGACCCCTAGTGAGAGTCAGCACCTTCAGGAACTGTGCCCCAGTGAGAGTCAGCACCTTCAGGAACTGTCCCCCAGTGTGAGTCAGCACCTTCAGGAACTGATCCCCAGTGAGAGTCAGCACCTTCAGGAACTGTCCCCCAGTGTGAGTCAGCACCTTCAGGAACTGTCCCCCATTGAGAGTCAGCACCTTCAGGAACTGTACCCCAGTGAGAGTCAGTACCTTTAGAAACAGTCCCCCAGTGAGAATCAGCACCTTCAGGAACTGTCCCCCAGTGAGAGTCAGCACCTTCAGGAACTGTCCCCCAGTGAGAGTCAGCACCTTCAGGAACTGTCCCACAGTGAGAGTCAGCACCTTCAGGAACTGTCCCCCAGTGAGAGTCAGCACCTTCAGGAACTGTCCCCCAATGAGAGTCAGCACCTTCAGGAACTGTCCCCCTCAGTGAGAGTCAGCACCTTCAGGAACTGTCCCCCAATGAGAGTCAGCACCTTCAGGAAATGTCCCCCAGTGAGAGTCAGCACCTTCAGGAACTGTCCCCCAGTGAGAGTCAGCACCTTCAGGATCTGTCCCCCAATGAGAGTCAGCACCTTCAGGAACTGTCCCCCAATGAGAGTCAGCACCTTCAGGAACTGTCCCCCAGTGATAGTCAGCACCTTCAGGAACTGCCCCCCAGTGAGAGACAACACCTTCAGGAACTGTCCCCCTCAGTGAGAGTCAGCACCTTCAGGAACTGTCCCCCAGTGAGAGTCAGCACCTTCAGGAAATGTCCCCCAGTGAGAGTCAGCACCTTCAGGAATGTCCCCCAGTGAGAGTCAGCACCTTCAGGAACTGTCCCCCAGTGAGAGTCAGCACCTTCAGGAACTGTCCCCCAGTGAGAGTCAGCACCTTCAGGAACTGATCCCCCAGTGATAGTCAGCACCTTCAGGAACTGTGCCCCAGTGAGAGTCAGCACCTTCAGGAACTGTCCCCCAGTGAGAGACAACACCTTCAGGAACTTTCCCCCACAGTGACATTCAGCACCTTCAGAAACTGTAACCCAGTGAGAGTTAGCACCTTCAGGAACTGTCCCCCAGTGAGAGTCAGCACCTTCAGGAACTTTCCCCCAGTGCGAGTCAGCACTTTCAGGAACTGTCCCCCAGTGAGAGTCAGCACCTTCAGAACTGTCCCCCAGTGAGAGTCGGCACTTTCAGGATCTGGCCCCCAGTGAGAGTCAGCACCTTCAGGAACTGATCCTCAGTGAGAGTCAGCACCTTCAGGAACTATCCCCCAGTGAGAGTCAGCACCTTCAGGTATTGTCCCCCAGTGAAAGTCAGCACCTTCAGGAGCTGTACCCCAGTGAGAATCAGCACATTCAGGATCTGTCCCCCAGTGAGAGTCAGCACCTTCAGGAACTGTCTACCAGTGAGAGTCAGCATCTTTAGGAACTGTCCCCCAGTGAGAGTCAGCACCTTCAGGAACTGACCCCCAGTGAGAGTCAGCACCTTCAGGAACTGTCCCCCAGTGAGAATCAGCAACTTCAGGAACTGTGCCCCAGTGAGAGTCTGCACCTTCAGGAACTGTGCCCCAGTGAGAGTCAGCACCTTCAGGAACTGTCCCCCAGTGAGAGTCAGCACCTTCAGGAACTGTCCCCCAGTGAGAGTCAGCACCTTCAGGAACTGCCCCCTAGTGAGAGTCAGCACCTTCAGGAACTGTCCACCAGTGAGAGTCAGCACCTTCAGGAACTGTCCCCCAGTGAGAGTCAGCACCTTCAGGAAATGTCCCCCAGTGAGAGTCAGTACCTTTAGAAACTGTCCCCCAGTGAGAGTCAGCACCTTCAGGAACTGTCCCCCAGTGAGAGTCAGCACCTTCAGGAACTGTCCCCCAGTGAGAGTCAGCACCTTCAGGAACTGTCCCACAGTGAGAGTCAGCACCTTCAGGAACTGTCCCCCAGTGAGAGTCAGCACCTTCAGGAACTGTCCCCCAGTGAGAGTCAGCACCTTCAGGAACTGTCCCCCAGTGAGAGTCAGCACCTTCAGGAACTGTCCCCCAGTGAGAGTCAGCACCTTCAGGAACTGTCCCCCAGTGCGAGTCAGCACTTTCAGGAACTGTCCCCCAGTGAGAGTCAGCACCTTCAGGAACTGTCCCCCAGTGAGAGTCGGCACTTTCAGGAACTGGCCCCCAGTGAGAGTCAGCACCTTCAGGAACTGATCCTCAGTGAGAGTCAGCACCTTCAGGAACTATACCCCAGTGAGAGTCAGCACCTTCAGGAACTGTACCCGAGTGAGTGTCAGTACCTTCAGGAACTGTCCCCCAGTGAGAGTCAGCACCTTCAGGAACTGTACCCGAGTGAGTGTCAGTACCTTCAGGAACTGTCCCCCAGTGAGAGTCAGCAACTTCAGGAAATGTCCCCCATTGTGAGTCAGCCCCTTCAGGAACTGTCCCCCATTGAGAGTCAGCACCTTCAGGAATTGTCCCCCAGTGAGAGTCAGCACCTTCAGGAACTGACCCCTAGTGAGAGTCAGCACCTTCAGGAACTGTGCCCCAGTGAGAGTCAGCACCTTCAGGAACTGTCCCCCAGTGTGAGTCAGCACCTTCAGGAACTGATCCCCAGTGAGAGTCAGCACCTTCAGGAACTGTCCCCCAGTGTGAGTTAGCACCTTCAGGAACTGTCCCCCATTGAGAGTCAGCACCTTCAGGAACTGTACCCTAGTGAGAGTCAGTACCTTTAGAAACAGTCCCCCAGTGAGAATCAGCACCTTCAGGAACTGTCCCCCAGTGAGAGTCAGCACCTTCAGGAACTGTCCCCCAGTGAGAGTCAGCACCTTCAGGAACTGTCCCACAGTGAGAGTCAGCACCTTCAGGAACTGTCCCCCAGTGAGAGTCAGCACCTTCAGGAACTGTCCCCCAATGAGAGTCAGCACCTTCAGGAACTGTCCCCCTCAGTGAGAGTCAGCACCTTCAGGAACTGTCCCCCAGTGAGAGTCAGCACCTTCAGGAAATGTCCCCCAGTGAGAGTCAGCAACTTCAGGAACTGTCCCCCAGTGAGAGTCAGCACCTTCAGGATCTGTCCCCCAATGAGAGTCAGCACCTTCAGGAACTGTCCCCCAATGAGAGTCAGCACCTTCAGGAACTGTCCCCCAGTGATAGTCAGCACCTTCAGGAACTGCCCCCCAGTGAGAGACAACACCTTCAGGAACTGTCCCCCTCAGTGAGAGTCAGCACCTTCAGGAACTGTCCCCCAGTGAGAGTCAGCACCTTCAGGAAATGTCCCCCAGTGAGAGTCAGCACCTTCAGGAATGTCCCCCAGTGAGAGTCAGCACCTTCAGGAACTGTCCCCCAGTGAGAGTCAGCACCTTCAGGAACTGTCCCCCAGTGAGAGTCAGCACCTTCAGGAACTGATCCCCCAGTGATAGTCAGCACCTTCAGGAAGTGTGCCCCAGTGAGAGTCAGCACCTTCAGGAACTGTCCTCCAGTGAGAGACAACACCTTCAGGAACTTTCCCCCACAGTGACATTCAGCACCTTCAGAAACTGTAACACAGTGAGAGTTAGCACCTTCAGGAACTGTCCCCCAGTGAGAGTCAGCACCTTCAGGAACTTTCCCCCAGTGCGAGTCAGCACTTTCAGGAACTGTCCCCCAGTGAGAGTCAGCACCTTCAGGAACTGTCCCCCAGTGAGAGTCGGCACTTTCAGGATCTGGCCCCCAGTGAGAGTCAGCACCTTCAGGAACTGATCCTCAGTGAGAGTCAGCACCTTCAGGAACCATCACCCAGTGAGAGTCAGCACCTTCAGGTATTGTCCCCCAGTGAAAGTCAGCACCTTCAGGAGCTGTACCCCAGTGAGAATCAGCACATTCAGGATCTGTCCCCCAGTGAGAGTCAGCACCTTCAGGAACTGTCTACCAGTGAGAGTCAGCATCTTTAGGAACTGTCCCCCAGTGAGAGTCAGCACCTTCAGGAACTGACCCCCAGTGAGAGTCAGCACCTTCAGGAACTGTCCCCCAGTGAGAGTCAGCACCTTCAGGAACTGTGCCCCAGTGAGAGTCAGCACCTTCAGGAACTGTCCCCCAGTGAGAGTCAGCACCTTCAGGAACTGTCCCCCAGTGAGAGTCAGCACCTTCAGGAACTGTCCCCCAGTGAGAGTCAGCACCTTCAGGAACTGGCCCCCAGTGAGAGTCAGCACCTTCAGGAACTGTCCCCCAGTGAGAGTCAGCACCTTCAGGAACTGTCCCCCAGTGAGAGTCAGCACCTTCAGGAACTGTCCCCCAGTGAGAGTCAGCACCTTCAGGAACTGTCCCCCAGTGAGAGTCAGCACCTTCAGGAACTGTCCCCCAGTGAGAGTCAGCACCTTCAGGAACTGTCCCCCAGTGAGAGTCAGCACCTTCAGGAACTGTCCCCCAGTGAGAGTCAGCACCTTCAGGAACTGTCCCCCAGTGAGAGTCAGCACCTTCAGGAACTGTCCCCCAGTGAGAGTCAGCACCTTCAGGAACTGTCCCCCAGTGAGAGTCAGCACCTTCAGGAACTGTCCCCCAGTGAGAGTCAGCACCTTCAGGAACTGTCCCCCAGTGAGAGTCAGCACTTCAGGAACTGTCCCCCAGTGAGAGTCAGCACCTTCAGGAACTGTCCCCCAGTGAGAGTCAGCACCTTCAGGAACTGTCCCCCAGTGAGAGTCAGCACCTTCAGGAACTGATCCCCAGTGAGAGTCAGCACCTTCAGGAACTATCCCCCAGTGAGAGTCAGCACCTTCAGGAACTGTCCCCCAGTGAGAGTCAGCACCTTCAGGAACTGTCCCCCAGTGAGAGTCAGCACCTTCAGGAACTGTCCCCCAGTGAGAGTCAGCACCTTCAGGAACTGTCCCCCAGTGAGAGTCAGCACCTTCAGGAACTGTCCCCCAGTGAGAGTCAGCACCTTCAGGAACTGACCCCCAGTGAGAGTCAGCACCTTCAGGAACTGTCCCCCAGTGAGAGTCAGCACCTTCAGGAACTGTCCCCCAGTGAGAGTCAGCACCTTCAGGAACTGTCCCCCAGTGAGAGTCAGCACCTTCAGGAACTGTCCCCCAGTGAGAGACAACACCTTCAGGAACTGTCCCCCAGTGAGAGTCAGCACCTTCAGGAACTGTCCCCCATTGAGAGTCAGCACCTTCAGGAACTGTCCCCCAGTGAGAGTCAGCACCTTCAGGAACTGACCCCTAGTGAGAGTCAGCACCTTCAGGAACTGTGCCCCAGTGAGAGTCAGCACCTTCAGGAACTGTCCCCCAGTGTGAGTCAGCACCTTCAGGAACTGATCCCCAGTGAGAGTCAGCACCTTCAGGAACTGTCCCCCAGTGTGAGTTAGCACCTTCAGGAACTGTCCCCCATTGAGAGTCAGCACCTTCAGGAACTGTACCCCAGTGAGAGTCAGTACCTTTAGAAACAGTCCCCCAGTGAGAATCAGCACCTTCAGGAACTGTCCCCCAGTGAGAGTCAGCACCTTCAGGAACTGTCCCCCAGTGAGAGTCAGCACCTTCAGGAACTGTCCCCCAGTGAGAGTCAGCACCTTCAGGAACTGTCCCCCAGTGAGAGTCAGCACCTTCAGGAACTGTCCCCCAATGAGACTCAGCACCTTCAGGAACTGTCCCCCTCAGTGAGAGTCAGCACCTTCAGGAACTGTCCCCCAATGAGAGTCAGCACCTTCAGGAAATGTCCCCCAGTGAGAGTCAGCACCTTCAGGAACTGTCCCCCAGTGAGAGTCAGCACCTTCAGGATCTGTCCCCCAATGAGAGTCAGCACCTTCAGGAACTGTCCCCCAATGAGAGTCAGCACCTTCAGGAACTGTCCCCCAGTGATAGTCAGCACCTTCAGGAACTGCCCCCCAGTGAGAGACAACACCTTCAGGAACTGTCCCCCTCAGTGAGAGTCAGCACCTTCAGGAACTGTCCCCCAGTGAGAGTCAGCACCTTCAGGAAATGTCCCCCAGTGAGAGTCAGCACCTTCAGGAATGTCCCCCAGTGAGAGTCAGCACCTTCAGGAACTGTCCCCCAGTGAGAGTCAGCACCTTCAGGAACTGTCCCCCAGTGAGAGTCAGCACCTTCAGGAACTGATCCCCCAGTGATAGTCAGCACCTTCAGGAACTGTGCCCCAGTGAGAGTCAGCACCTTCAGGAACTGTCCCCCAGTGAGAGACAACACCTTCAGGAACTTTCCCCCACAGTGACATTCAGCACCTTCAGTGTCCCCCAGTGAGAGTCAGCACCTTCAGGAACTTTCCCCCAGTGCGAGTCAGCACTTTCAGGAACTGTCCCCCAGTGAGAGTCAGCACCTTCAAAACTGTCCCCCAGTGAGAGTCGGCACTTTCAGGATCTGGCCCCCAGTGAGAGTCAGCACCTTCAGGAACTGATCCTCAGTGAGAGTCAGCACCTTCAGGAACTATCCCCCAGTGAGAGTCAGCACCTTCAGGTATTGTCCCCCAGTGAAAGTCAGCACCTTCAGGAGCTGTACCCCAGTGAGAATCAGCACATTCAGGATCTGTCCCCCAGTGAGAGTCAGCACCTTCAGGAACTGTCCAGCAGTGAGAGTCAGCATCTTTAGGAACTGTCCCCCAGTGAGAGTCAGCACCTTCAGGAACTGACCCCCAGTGAGAGTCAGCACCTTCAGGAACTGTCCCCCAGTGAGAATCAGCAACTTCAGGAACTGTGCCCCAGTGAGAGTCTGCACCTTCAGGAACTGTGCCCCAGTGAGAGTCAGCACCTTCAGGAACTGTCCCCCAGTGAGAGTCAGCACCTTCAGGAACTGTCCCCCAGTGAGAGTCAGCACCTTCAGGAACTGCCCCCTAGTGAGAGTCAGCACCTTCAGGAACTGTCCACCAGTGAGAGTCAGCACCTTCAGGAAATGTCCCCCAGTGAGAGTCAGCACCTTCAGGAACTGTCCCCCAGTGAGAGTCAGTACCTTTAGAAACAGTCCCCCAGTGAGAATCAGCACCTTCAGGAACTGTCCCCCAGTGAGAGTCAGCACCTTCAGGAACTGTCCCCCAGTGAGAGTCAGCACCTTCAGGAACTGTCCCACAGTGAGAGTCAGCACCTTCAGGAACTGTCCCCCAGTGAGAGTCAGCACCTTCAGGAACTGTCCCCCAATGAGAGTCAGCACCTTCAGGAACTGTCCCCCTCAGTGAGAGTCAGCACCTTCAGGAACTGTCCCCCAATGAGAGTCAGCACCTTCAGGAAATGTCCCCCAGTGAGAGTCAGCACCTTCAGGAACTGTCCCCCAGTGAGAGTCAGCACCTTCAGGATCTGTCCCCCAATGAGAGTCAGCACCTTCAGGAACTGTCCCCCAATGAGAGTCAGCACCTTCAGGAACTGTCCCCCAGTGATAGTCAGCACCTTCAGGAACTGCCCCCCAGTGAGAGACAACACCTTCAGGAACTGTCCCCCTCAGTGAGAGTCAGCACCTTCAGGAACTGTCCCCCAGTGAGAGTCAGCACCTTCAGGAAATGTCCCCCAGTGATAGTCAGCACCTTCAGGAACTGTGCCCCAGTGAGAGTCAGCACCTTCAGGAACTGTCCCCCAGTGAGAGACAACACCTTCAGGAACTTTCCCCCACAGTGACATTCAGCACCTTCAGAAACTGTAACCCAGTGAGAGTTAGCACCTTCAGGAACTGTCCCCCAGTGAGAGTCAGCACCTTCAGGAACTTTCCCCCAGTGCGAGTCAGCACTTTCAGGAACTGTCCCCCAGTGAGAGTCAGCACCTTCAAAACTGTCCCCCAGTGAGAGTCGGCACTTTCAGGATCTGGCCCCCAGTGAGAGTCAGCACCTTCAGGAACTGATCCTCAGTGAGAGTCAGCACCTTCAGGAACTATCCCCCAGTGAGAGTCAGCACCTTCAGGTATTGTCCCCCAGTGAAAGTCAGCACCTTCAGGAGCTGTACCCCAGTGAGAATCAGCACATTCAGGATCTGTCCCCCAGTGAGAGTCAGCACCTTCAGGAACTGTCTACCAGTGAGAGTCAGCATCTTTAGGAACTGTCCCCCAGTGAGAGTCAGCACCTTCAGGAACTGACCCCCAGTGAGAGTCAGCACCTTCAGGAACTGTCCCCCAGTGAGAGTCAGCACCTTCAGGAACTGTCCCCCAGTGAGAGTCAGCACCTTCAGGAACTGTACGCCCCACTGAGAGTCAGCACCTTCAGGAACTGTGCCCCAGTGAGAGTCAGCACCTTCAGGAACTGTCCCCCAGTGAGAGTCAGCACCTTCAGGAACTGTCCCCCAGTGAGAGTCAGCACCTTCAGGAACTGTCCCCCAGTGAGAGTCAGCACCTTCAGGAACTGTCCACCAGTGAGAGTCAGCACCTTCAGGAACTATACCCCCAGTGAGAGTCAGCACCTTCAGGAACTGTACCCGAGTGAGAGTCAGCACCTTCAGGAACTGTCCCCCAGTGAGAGTCAGCACCTTCAGGAACTGTACCCCAGTGAGAGTCAGCACTTTCAGGAACTGTCTCCCTGTGAGAGTCAGCACTTTCAGGAACTGTCCCCCTGTGAGAGTCAGCACCTTCAGGAACTGTCCCCCTGTGAGAGTCAGCACCTTCAGGAACTGTCCCCCAGTGAGAGTCAGCACCTTCAGGAACTGTCCCCCAGTGAGAGTCAGCACTTTCAGGAACTGTCCCCCTGTGAGAGTCAGCACTTTCAGGAACTGTCCCCCTGTGAGAGTCAGCACTTTCAGGAACTGTCCCCCAGTGATAGTCAGCACATTCAGGAACTGCCCCCCAGTGAGAGTCAGCACCTTCAGGAACTGTCCCCCAGTGAGAGTCAGCACCTTCAGGAACTGTCCCCCAGTGAGAGTCAGCACCTTCAGGAACTGATCCCCCAGTGAGAGTCAGCACCTTCAGGAACTGTGCCCCAATGAGAGTCAGCACCTTCAGGAACTGTCCCCCAGTGTGAGACAACACCTTCAGGAACTGTCCCCCACAGTGAGAGTCAGCACCTTTAGGAACTGTAACCCAGTGAGAGTTAGCACCTTCAGGAACTGTCCCCCAGTGAGAGTCAGCACCTTCAGGAACAGTCCCCCAGTGCGAGTCAGCACTTTCAGGAACTGTCCCCCAGTGAGAGTCAGCACCTTCAGGAACTGTCCCCCAGTGAGAGTCGGCACTTTCAGGAACTGGCCCCCAGTGAGAGTCAGCACCTTCAGGAACTGATCCCCAGTGAGAGTCAGCACCTTCAGGAACTATCCCCCAGTGAGAGTCAGCACCTTCAGGAATTTTCCCCCAGTGAAAGTCAGCACCTTCAGGAGCTGTACCCCAGTGAGAATCAGCACATTCAGGATCTGTCCCCCAGTGAGAGTCAGCACCTTCAGGAACTGTCCCCCATTGAGAGTCAGCACCTTCAGGAACTATACCCCCAGTGAGAGTCAGCACCTTCAGGAACTGTGCCCGAGTGAGAGTCAGTACCTTCAGGAACTGTCCCCCAGTGAGAGTCAGCACCTTCAGGAACTGTCCCCCAGTTTGAGTCAGCACCTTCAGGAACTGTCCCCCATTGAGAGTCAGCACCTTTAGGAACTGTCCCCCAGTGAGAGTCAGCACCTTCAGGAACTGTCCCCCAGTGAGAGTCAGCACCTTCAGGAACTGTCCACCAGTGAGAGTCAGCACCTTCAGGAACTATACCCCCAGTTAGAGTCAGAACCTTCAGGAACTGTACCCGAGTGAGAGTCAGTACCTTCAGGAATTGTCCCCCAGTGAGAATCAGCACCTTCAGGAACTGTCCCCCAGTGAGAGACAACACCTTCAAGAACTGTCCCCCACAGTGAGAGTCAGCACCCTCAGGAACTGTAACCCAGTGAGAGTCAGCACTTTCAGGAACTGTCCCCCTGTGAGAGTCAGCACCTTCAGGAACTGTCCCCCTGTGAGAGTCAGCACCTTCAGGAACTGTCCCCCTTTGAGAGTCAGCATCTTCAGGAACTGTCCCCCAGTGAGAGTCAGCACCTTCAGGAACTGTCCCCCAGTGAGAGTCAGCAGTTTCAGGAACTGTCCCCCTGTGAGAGTCAGCACTTTCAGGATCTGTCTCCCAGTGAGAGTCGGTACCTTCAGGAACTGTTCCCCAGTAAGAGTCGGCAGCTTTGGGGAGTTGGGGATCGAGGTGAGGATTTCAAGAACTGATTGAATTGAGTTTTTTAAAAAATCTACTTACAAATATATATAGACATGCAATCTTGGAGCAGGACTTGGCCATTTTGCCCCTCAATCTGCTCCACCATATAATAAGATCATGGCTGACCTGATTGTGGCCTTAACTCCATTTTCTTGTTGACCCCCTGTTCCCTTTGACCCCCTTGTCAATCAAGAATCTATCTAACTGAGCGTTAAAAATATTGAATGACTCAACCTCCACCGCTCTCTGGGAAAGGGAGTTTCACAGGCTCATGTCTCTCTGAGAGAAAAAATACTATCCTCATCTCCGTCTCAAATGGGAGACCTCTTATTTTTAAACTGTGTCCCCTGGTTCCAGTCTCTCCCACATGGAAGGTTCCAGTTGAGGTGACCATGAAACTATTTGGCGTGTCATCAAACCCTAACCGTTTCAATAGTGCCTCTTTAGGAAGGAAATCTTCCGTGCTGATCTGGCCTGTGCTTATCTCTGACTCCAAACAACTGAGCTCAGAAGTGACCCAGATATCAGTTGTATCAGATAACTGATGCCAGTGGTTCTAGATAAATGCCCACCACCAGCAGCTTCTAGGGGCAATTGTGGCTGGGCAACAAAAACCAGCCTTGCCGTCAGGATCCATGTCCTGGGACTGAAGAAAAATGATAACCTGGCTCCCTTAAATGTCCTTTACTTCTTTAATTATAATCCATTTCCTCATTGATCCTCATTTAACTGCATTTGAAATGCCATTACTACCACTTGCTGTGTGTGAATCTGAGTCATACATGCCTCCCTCTCATAGCAACACTGAAGGAGTTAGCGCTGATCATTTTTCTTGCTGCGCTTAATCTCATTTGCTGTTCGGAACATCGGTCTAAATGAGATGACTCCCTCTTGCTGTCTCTTTGGGAGTCAGCAATGGCCGGGATATTCCAAATGGAAAACCCAAGACTTACGTTTCTCTAGCAGATTTCATGATCTCATGTTCCAACACGCTTGAAGTACTTTGAAGTGTAGTCACTGTTGCAGTGTAGGAAACATGGCAGCCAATTTTCACACAGCAAGCTCCCACAAACAGCAATGTGATACTTGTTGTATATTTCATAACTTGGATCTATGCAGAGATGACACTAGTTTCCATGTGTAACAGGTTTTATTTACAGTGCTTTAAATTATCTACTCCATGCTTCCAGCTTAGGTTTCCAGCTCTTTCAACAACCTTGTTCACTTTTCTCTGAATCCACACCCAGGCTTAACCAATTAAACACAGTGAGCATCAATGGTAAACTGATTCGCATAATCAAACACAAAAAAATCAAACACTACAATAATGACATGGTCAACTGTTTTAGCGATGTTGGTTGTGGGATAAATATTGGCCTGGACACTAGGATTCAGTTATGTATCTACTTTGGATAAGTTGGAACTGTTTTCCTTGGAGAAGAGAAGGTTTAGGGAAGATTTGATAGAGGTATTCAAAATCATGAATGGTTTGGACACAGTGGATAGGGAGAAACTGTTCCCATTGGTGGAAGGATTGAGAACGAGAGTACAGATTTAAGGTACTTGGCAAAAGAAGCAATGGTGACATGAGGAGAAACTTTTTCACACAGCGAGTGGTTAAGATCTGGATTGCATTGCCTGAGAGTGTGGTGGAGGCAGATTCAATCGAGGCTTTCAAGAGAGAATTGGATTATTATCTGAAAAGGAAGAATGTGCAGGGTTATGGAGAGAAGGCAGGGGAGTGGCACTAGGTGAATTGCTCCTTCAGAGAGCCAGCACAGATACAATGGGCTGAATGGCCTCCCTTTGTGTTATAGCAATTCTATGATTCTCCTGCTCTTCTTCATAGGATCATCCAATGGGATCTTTTACATCCATCTGTGAGGATAGACAGGGTCTCAGTTTGACATCTCATCTGAAAGACAGCACCTCTGACAGTGCAACACTCCCTCAGCCTAGATTATGAACTCAAGTCTCTGGAGTGGGGCTTGAACCCACAACCTTCTGACTTGGATGTTAATAGTGTTCAAGTTCTATGAAGAGGGGCTTTGAATCCATGACTTTCTGACCCAGGGCTAAGAGCATTTCCCACCAGGTCCTTTTCTGTTTAATGACTGAGTATCAGAGCTCTGAGATCTTCTTATTAACGAGTCACCACCATATGTTATGAGCTGAAGGAGGAGTGTGATGGAAGAAGCTGGATTCATATCTCTCAGAATCAGACTTTGGAACAAGTTCAAAAGGCCAATTGGAGACGGGAAGGTAATTAACAGAGAGATGGTGGTTATCAGCTGCTGTGTGAGAGGGACATCAATCATCATAAAACCAATTAAAGGGATGAGTAAAACACATAATGGGAGCTCATTCCACCCAGATATCAAACCTCGATACAACCTTGTGAGTAAACAAATAAATCCCTCAATAACCAGCAAAGTCAACGGATGCACCTTATACAGAGAAGCTGGTAATTAGGCAACAGCTCAATAAGACGTTAAACCAATGTTTACTAAAAAAATCATCTCTCGGGACAGCACAAAGGCTGAGAAACAAATCAATGCAGCAACATGTGAGAACAGACCCCCATCCCTCAGACTCTATCCTTCAGTGTCCCCAACTTCAGGCTCCCTTCACACACTCCCACACTCCCAGCCCCTTCCTTAGACTCCTGTCCTTTAGTCTCCCAACCCTAGGGATTCTTTACCTCAGCCTATTATATCCAAGGTCCGGTCCCCTTGTCTCCCCTCCCTCCATCTCCCCCTCCTCAGACCACCATTCCTCAGTGCTCCGTCCCTCAGTTCTCCCTCCCTCAGTGCTCCCTCCCTCAGTACCCCCCTCCCTCAGTGTCCGCTCCCTGAGTGTCCACTCCCTCAGTGCTCCCTCCCTGAGTGCCCCCTCCCTCAGTAATCCCTCCCTCAGACTCCCGCTCATAGGAACACAAGACTTAAGAACAGGAGAAGACCATTCAGCCCTTCATGCCTGCTCTGCCATTTAATAAGATCATGGCTGACGTGGTTGTGTTTGCAATTCCGCTTTCCTGTCTGATCCTCATAACCTTTGATTTCCTTATCTATGAAATATCTGTCTAACTCAGCCTTGAATATGCCCAATGAACCAGCCCTAACTGCTCTCTGGATAAGAGAATGCCACAGACTAATGACCCTCTGAGCAAAAACATTTCTTCTCACTTCCATCTTAAATAGGAGACCTCTTATTCTTAAACTGTGTCACCTAGTTCTAGTCTCCCCTGCAAGAGGAAACGTCCTCCCGGTATCTACCCAATCAAGTTCCTCAGTCTCCAGCCCCTCAATCTCCTCTCCCTCAATTTCCCACCCCTCAGCTTCCTGCCCCGCAATATGCCCTCCTCAGACTCCCCTCTCTCATATTCCCCTTCCTCATGTTCCCCTCCGTCAGAATCTCCTCCCTCAGACTCCCCTCCTTCAGACTCCCCTCTCTAATACTCTCCTCCCTCAGACTCCCCTCTCTAATACTCTCCTCCCTCAGACTCCCCTCTCTCATAATCCCCTCCCTCATGCTCCCCTCCCTCAGACTCCTGTCCTTTAATTTTTCTTCCTGTTTTCTCTTCTAGTCCCCAGGGTCTGTTTTACTTGCAACAAAAACAGAAAATGCTGGAAAAGCTCAGCAGGTCTGACAGCGTCTGTGGAGAGAGAAACAGAGTTAACATTTTGAGTCCGTATGACCCTTCTTCAGAGCATGTCGTACGGACTCGAAATGTTAACTGTTTCTCTCTCCACAGACGCTGCCAGACCTGCTGAGCTTTTCCAGCATTTTCTGTTTTTGTTTCCGGTGTCCAGCATCCGCAGTATTTTGCTTTGATGTCCGTTTTACTTGTCCGCCTCTCACTGTTTCCCCACCCCTCGACCCTGTGACACTCTCTGCTTTGAGGTACGTTCAGATTGGTTCAATATTTGGATATGGTGAGCAGGTCCTGTTGCCATGGGTGCTCAATGTGATCTCTCTGCCCACCCCAGGGGTAACTTTAAATCTTATTGGTGGGAACAGATGGTTAAAAGTGAATCAGGAGCCTCTGCTGTGACCTGTCTTCGATTTGGCTAACACCCTGTCCTTTCAAAATGCAGCAGGATTAAAATCCACCACAGAGCATCCAGAACTTGTTCATGATAATTCTGAAATATAATAATTAGCCCTCCGTAGAGCTCAACATGGGCCAGTGTTGAGCTGGACTCTGAGCCACATCAGGTCAGGGTTATGGGGGTTCCAGTCAGGATACAGTGATAAATTTCTGTATTACACAATCACAGGATGCCCC
Organism: Carcharodon carcharias; assembly: GCF_017639515.1. Taxonomy (NCBI): domain Eukaryota; kingdom Metazoa; phylum Chordata; class Chondrichthyes; order Lamniformes; family Lamnidae; genus Carcharodon; species Carcharodon carcharias. Next base: position 104,316,891 of record NC_054483.1, read on the forward strand.
AAAGCACTTCACAGTCAAGGAAGTGCTTTTGAAGTGTAGTCACTGTTATAATGTAGGAAATGTGGCAGCTAAGTTGTACACAGCAAGATCCCACAAAGAGCTGTGTGATAATGGCCGCACAGTCTGTTTTTGTGACGTTGATTGAGGGATAATTATTGGCCCCAGGTCACCAGGGAGAACTGCCCTGCTCGTCATCAAAATATTAGTTGGAGGATTGCTACGTCCACCTCAGAGGGCAGACAAGACCCCAGTTTAACAAGACAGTGCTTCCGACAGTGCAGCACTCCCTCAGTACTGACCCTCCAACAGTGCAGCACTTCCTCAGTACTGACCCACTGACAGTGCAGCACTCCCTCAGTGCCAACCCTCCAACAGTGCAGCACTTCCTCAGTACTGACCCTCCAACAGTGCAGCACTCACTCAGTACTGACGCTCTGACAGTGCAGCACTCCCTCAATACTGACCCTCCGACAGGGCAGCACTCCCTCAGTGCTGACCTTCCGACAGTGCAGCACTTCCTCAGTACTGACCTTCTGACAGTGCAGCACTCCCTCAGTACTGACCCTCTGACAGTGCAGCACTCCCTCAGTACTGACCCTCTGATAGTGCAGCACTCCCTCAATACTGACCCTCCAACATGTGCAGCACTCCCTCAGTACTGACAGTCTAATAGTGCAGCACTGCCTCAGTACTGACCCTCCGACAGTGCAGCACTCCCTCAGTACTGACCCTCCGACAGTGCAGCACTCCCTCAGTACTGACCCTCTGACAGTGCAGCACTTCCTCAGTACTGACCGTCCAACAGGGCAGCACTCCCTCGGTACTAACCCTCTGACAATGTAGCACTCCCTCAGTACTGACCCTCTGACAGTGCAGCACTCCCTCAGTGCCAACCCTCCAACAGTGCAGCACTTCCTCAGTACTGACCCTCCAACAGTGCAGCACTCACTCAGTACTGACGCTCCGACAGTGCAGCACTCCCTCAATACTGACCCTCCGACAGGGCAGCACTCCCTCAGTGCTGACCCTCCGACAGTACAGCACTTCCTCAGTACTGACCTTCCGACAGTGCAGCACTTCCTCAGTACTGACCCTCTGACAGTGCAGCACTCCCTCAGTACTGACCCTCTGACAGTGCAGCACTCCCTCAGTACTGACCCTCTGACAGTGCAGCACTCCCTCAGTACTGGCTGACAGTGCACCACTCCCTCAGTACTGACCCTTTGACAGTGCAGCACTCCCTCAGTACTGACCTTCTGACAGTGCAGCACTCTCTCAGTACTGCCGCTTTGACAGTGCAGCACTCTCTCAGTACTGACCCCCTGATTCAAGTACCACACCAGAAACTTGAGCACAAAAGTCCAGGCGGACACTCCTGGGCAGCCCTGAGGGAGTTCTGCACTGTTAGAGAAGCAATTCCGAGGAAACACTGCATAGTAGAAGGGGCAGTACTGAGGGCACTGCACTGTGGTATGGTCAGTATTAAGGAGCACTGCACTGTTGGAGGGTCAATACTGAGGGAGTGTTGCATTGTCAGAGGGCCAGTCCTAAGGGAGTGCTGCACTGTCGGTAAGTCAGTACTGAGGGAGTGCCACACTGTCAGAGGGTCAGTACTGAGGGAGTGCTGCACTGTCGGTAAGTCAGTACTGAGGGAGTGCCACACTTTCAGAGGGTCAGTACTGAGAAGCACTATATTATTAGAGGGTCACTTCACAGGGGTGTTATAAAGCAAAATTAGACACTAAACCATGCAAAATGATATAAGGGAAGAAGGTCAAAAGCTTGTTGAAAGCGGGTATTGAGAAGAGTATTTAAGGAGGTAAGAGAGGTGGAGTCAGAGAGGTGTAAGGAGGAAATTCCAGAGCGTTGGGTCCTGGCAGTTGAAGGCACGGCTACCAGTGGTGAAACATTTAAAATCGCAGATGCTCAGGAGGCCAGACTTGGAGGAGTGCAGATCTTTTGGAAGTTTTTAGGGCAGGAGGAGATTACAGAGATTGGGAGAGGTGAGATCATGGAAGTAATTGAAAACAAGAATGATGTGATGGTGATGCATTGCCAAACCAGGAGCTAATTTAGGTCAGTGAGCACAGGGGTAATAAGGAACAGGACATGGTGCAAGTTAAGATACTGGTAGCAGAGGATTGGTTGACCTCAAGTTTATGGAAGGTATAATGCACGAGACCATCCAGGAGAGCATTGGAATGGTCAAGACTGGAGGTACTAAAAGCATAAGTGAGGGTTTCAGCAGTGAATGAGTTGAGACAGAGGCACTAGCAGATACTTCTATCAGAAACTTTGAGTATCTCAGTGTGCAGAATCTGAATCTCTGGTGTCCTACTTCCCCAGACCCTGCTTCAGGCTGAATTACCAAAAATAATTATCTTTCTCTCTTGCACATGTTACTTATCAATCAGAACTCCTTGGAACAGAGCCAACTGCCTGAAGATTTATGGACATATGTCCAATCCATCCCACTCAGATCTACTAGAGGAACAGGAAAACCATCTAATCCTGTCAGTTACTCTTTCGCTGTATTAACCCACCATGCACACACAAGAAAAACACCAATCGAACTTCACTATTTGAACATAAAATGAATCAATTGATATTAAAGTGAGATTCTGCCCATCAGCAGCTCCAGATACACAGCCAGATGCAGCTTCATTCTCACCTTCAATCAGGGATGTTAGCACGAAGCAGCGGAAATTTCCCTCTACACTGTCCCCATCAAACACTCCCGGGGTGGGTACAGCACGGGGTTAGATACAGAGTAAAGCTCCCTCTACACTGTCCCCATCAAACATTCCCAGGGCGGGTACAGCACGGGGTTAGATACAGAGTAAAGCTCCCTCTACACTGTCCCCATCAAACATTCCCAGGACAGGTACAGCACGAGGTTAGATACAGAGTAAAGCTCCCTCTACACTATCCCATCAAACACTCCCAGGACAGGTACAGCACAGGGTTAGATACAGAGTAAAGCTCCCTCTACACTGTCCCCATCAAACACTCCCAGGACAGGCATAGCAAGGGGTTAGATACAGAGTAAACCTCCCTCTACACTGTCCCCATCAAACACTCCCGGGGTGGGTACAGCACGGGGTTAGATACAGAGTAAAGCTCCCTCTACACTGTCCCCGTCAAACACTCCCACGACAGGTACAGCACAGGGTTAGATACAGAGTAAACCTCCCTCTACACTGTCCCCATCAAACACTCCCAGGACAGGTACAGCACGGGGTTAGATACAGAGTAAAGCTCCCTCTACACTGTCCCCGTCAAACACTCCCACGACAGGTGCAGCATGGAGTTAGATACAGAGTAAACCTCCCTCTACACTGTCCCCATCAAACACTCCCAGGACAGGTACAGCACGGGGTTAGATACAGAGTAAAGCTCCCTCTACACTGTCCCCGTCAAACACTCCCACGACAGGTACAGCACAGGGTTAGATACAGAGTAAACCTCCCTCTACACTGTCCCCATCAAATACTCCCAGGACAGGTACAGCATGGGGTTAGATACAGAGTAATGCTCCCTCTACACTGTCCCCATCAAACACTCCGACAACAGGTACAGCATGGGGTTAGATACAGAGTAAAGCTCCCTCTACACTGTCCCATCAAACATTCCCAGGACAGGTACAGCACGGGGTTAGATACAGATTAAAGCTCCCTCCACACTGTCCCATCAAACACTCCCAAGACAGGTACAGCATGGGGTTAGATACAGAGTAAAGCACCCTCTACACTGTTCCCATCAAACACTCCGACGACAGGTACAGCATGGGGTTAGATACAGAGTAAAGCTCCCTCTACACTGTCCCCATCAAATGCTCTGGGACAGGTATAGCACGAGGTTAGATACAGAGTTGTCCTTTCTATTCAGATGCGACAGTCTATCTTGGATCCAATATCATAAGTAGATGGCCACGTATTCTCAGCTGATTTTTCACTGCAGTAACAAAGGAGTGCTACATTTCCATAGGTGCCTCTATATAAACTCAGAGAGATGGTGGAGGTCCTGTTTCGAAGATGAGCTGGGATTCTCATTATCTCCTGACGAACATTCTTGCTTGAACCGACACCATGAGCCTAAGTTATGATTCCTCTTAATGCTTTTGCTGAGAGTAGTGTGACTGTCACGGTCACCTGTAAAGTAACAGTTTGTGCACTTGAGTGAAAGTCATTGTGTGAGATCTTTGTAGAATGTGTTAAAGAATTTAATAACAGCAAATTTTATTTCCTATTCTTGTTTCATCTGTGTGATTTGTTCCCACCTCCTGAACAGGCTGTGCTACAGCTATTCTGCATTGGTTTGCCAGATTAGAATTGGTATGAGTCTGTCACATTTGCCACACCTATTCAGGGCTCAGTTGAAATTATCCAAACACCCCCGGATAGCTAATGGACATGATGTCAACCCATGAGTCTGGGCTGCAAATGAATGCAAGGCCAGTATGTGACCTTCTGAAGCAGCTGGTTGCTGAGTATATCAGAGGGTAGCACACTGTCCCCTGAGTCAGAAGGTTGTGGGTTAAGGCCACAAACAGATCTCATTGAACGGCAGAGCAGGCTCGAGGGGCCAATTGGTCTACTCCTGCTCCTAAATCTTATGCTCTCATGTTCAAGCCCCACTTCAGAATTTGGGCACAAACATCTAGGCTGACACTTCTATAGTAGTACCAAGGAAGTGCTGCATTGTTTGAGGTGTTGTCCTGAAGGTGAGATGTTAAACAAAGGATGCAGCCACCCTTTCAGGTGAATGTAAAAGACCCAACAGCCACTATTTTGAAGAGCAGGGGAGTATGTCCTGCTCAATGTCTATCCCTCAACCAATGTTACTAAAACTGAGGAGAGTGCGAGAGGAGGACCCTGGGACAGGCAGTCAGCAGCACCTAGAGGAGAGTGCGGGAGGAGGACCCTGGGACAGGCAGTCAGCAGCACCTAGCGGAGAGTGTGGGAGGAGGACCCTGGGACAGGCAGTCAGCAGCACCTAGAGGAGAGTGCGGGAGGAGGACCCTGGGACAGGCAGTCAGCAGCACCTAGAGGAGAGTGCGGGAGGAGGACCCTGGGACAGGCAGTCAGCAGCACCTAGCGGAGAGTGCGGGAGGAGGACCCTGGGACAGGCTGTCAGCAGCACCTAGCGGAGAGTGCGGGAGGAGGACCCTGGGACAGGCAGTCAGCAGCACCTAGCGGAGAGTGCGAGAGGAGGACACCACAGTTTAAGGGCCTGGAGACATAGAGGAAATGGGTGACCACCAGGCAGTCCAAGAGAAGTAGGCAGGTGGTGCTGGGGTCCTGCTCACCAATGGGTTTTCTGTTTTGGATGCTGGAGAAGCTGCTGGCTCTTCAGAGGAATGCAGCGAGAGCCAAATTTGTGGCACCACGTGCAGCTCGACTGTACAGGAGGGGAGGGAGAAGAAATTAAGAACTATAGTGATTGGGGATTCATTGGTTAGGGGCACAGACAGGCGTTTCTGTGGCTGTAGAAATGACAGTAGCATGGTATGTTGTCTCCCTGGTGCCAGGATCAAATATGTCACAGAGCAGCTGCAGGACATTCTTCTGGGGGAGAGTGATCAGCCATAGGTCATGGTCACATTGGTACCAATGACTTAGGTAGGAGGGGGGATGTGGTCCTGCAATCAGAATTTAGGGAGCTAGGTAGAAAATTAGCAAGTGGAACCTCTACTGTAGTAATCTCCGGATTGCTCCCAGTGACACGTGCCAGTGAGTACAGAAATAGGAGAATAAGACAGATGAATACATGGCGAGACAGGTGGTGCAGGAGGGAGGGCTTTAGATTCCTGGGACACCGGGACTGGCTCTGGGGGAGATGGCACCTGTACAAGCTGGACGGGTTGCACTTGAACAGAGCTGGGACTGAGTTCCTTTGCTAATGCTGTTGGGAGGGCTTTGAACTAACTCAGCAGGGGTGTAGGAACCAAGAGGAAATATTAGAGAGGAGTACCAGGGTGCACAAAATACTTGGAGAGACAGAAAGCACTAATACAGACAATAGTAATTTAATAGGTAAAGCCAGAGTAAGGGAAAAAGTAATAAAATCTAAATCAGGGTTACTATGCATCTATGTGAATGCACGGAGTATAGTTAAATAAGATTGGGGAGTTACAGGCGCAGATTGCTATGTGGAACTATGATGTTGTGGTGATAACAGAGACCTGGCTCAGGGAAGGGCAGAACTGGGTGTTAAATATTCCCGGGTGCAAGGTGTTCAGAAGAGATAGGGAAGGAGGAGGAAAGGCAATATTGGTTAAGGAGAGCATTGCAGTGCTGGAGAAAGAGGATGCTCCAGAGGGTTCAAGGACAGAATCAATTTGGCTAAAGCTAAGGAACAACAAAGGTGCAATTACATTGCTCAGTGTAGTCTATAGACCACCAAATAATGGGAAGGATGTAGAAGAACAAATCTACAGGGAAATTACAGAGAGATGCAGGCATTATAGAGTAGTTACAATGGGGGAGTTTAATTAACCGAATGTAGGCTGGGACAGTGGTAGTGTAAAGGGCAGAAAGGGGCAAAAGCTCCTAGGTTGTGTTCAGGAGAATTTTCTACAGCAGTGTGTGTCCAATCCAACAAGAAAAAACACACTGTTGGACCTGGTTCTTGGAAATGAGGCAGGCCGAGTAGACCAAGTGTCAGTGGGGGAATATTTACGAGACAGTGATCATTGTATATTACATTTTAGGATGATGATAGAAAAGGACGATAGGCAATCCAGAGTAAAAATAATTAACTGGACAAGAGCCGACTTCGATGGGGCAGGAACTGAGTTGGGTCAGATAGACTGGAATGAAAGATTGGCAGGAAAAACTGTAGCTGAACAATGGGCTACCTTCAAAAAAGAATTGGTTCGGGCACAGTGAAGGTATATTCCATTGAAAGGGAAAGATAGGACAAACAAATCCAGTGTTCCCTGGATGAAAAAGGAGATGAAATTAAGATAAAGAAGAAAAAGTGCACTTATGACAGGTGTCAGGGAGAAAATACAATTGAGAACCAAGACGAATACAGAAGGTTCAGAGGGGAGGTGAAAAAGCATATTAGAGAAGCGAAGAGGGATTAAGAGAAAAGATTGGCAGCCAACATAAAGGGGGATCCCAAAGTCTTCCACAGACATATGAATAATATAAGGGTGGTAAAAGGAGGAGTAGGGCTGATTAGGGACCTAAAAGGGAATTTACACATGGATGAAGGGGCCATGGCTGAGGTATTAAATGAATACTTTGCATTGGTCTTTACCAAGGAGGTAGATGCTACCCTGGCCATGGTGACAGACGAGGAAACTCCTGTCACTAGAAAGGTTCAAAATTGAAAATTGATAAGGAGGAAGTGTTGAATAGACTGTTGGTATTTAAAGTTAACAAAGCACCGGGACCGGATGAGATGCACCCATAGATATTGAAGGAAGTGAGAGTGGAAATTGCAGGGGCACTGGCCATAACTTTTCAGTCTTCCCTAGACTCAGAGGTGGTGCTAGAGGACAGGAAAATTGAAAACATTGCACCCTTGTTCAAAAAAGGTTGCAAGGAATTACAGGCCAGTCAGTTTAACTTCAGTGGTGGGCAAGATTCTAGAAACAATTATTCAGGATAGAATTAGCAGTGACCTGGAAAAATATGGGTTGATAAGGAAGAGCCAGCATGGGTTTCTAAAGAGGAAATCATGTTTAACTAACTTGCTGGAGTTTTTTGAAGAGGTAATAGAAAAGGTCAATGAGGGTAATGCTGTTGATGTGGTGTACATGAACTTTGAAAAGGCATTTGATACAGTGCCACACAACAGACTTGTGAGAAAAGTTATTGCTCATGGAATAAAAGGGACAGTAGCATTGTGGATACAAAGTTGGTTGAAAAATAGGAGGCAGAGGGTAATGGTCAATGGATATTTTTCAGGCTGGAGCAAGGTCTGTAGTGGAGTTCCCCAGGGGTCAGTACTGGGACGCTTGCTTTTCCTGATATATATTAATGATCTAGATCTTGGTGTGCAGGGGACAATTTCAAAGTTTGTGGGTGTTACGTAACTTGGGAGTGTCGTGAACTGTGAGAAGGACAGTGTAGATGTTCAAAAGGACATAGACAAATTGGTGGAGTGGGCAGATAGATGGCAGATGAAATTCAATGCAAAGAAATGTGAGCTGATGCATTTTGGTAGGAAGAACATGGACAGACAATACAAAATAAGGGGGGAACATTTGAAAAGGGTGCAGGAGCAGGAAGACCTGGGTGTATATGTGAATAGATCATTGAATTTGAAGGCGGCAAGACACGTGGAGAGAGCAATTAATAAAGTGTAGAGTATTCTGGGCTTTATTAATAGGGGCATAGAGTACAAGAGCAAGGAGGTTATGCTGAATTTATGTAAGATACTCGCTAGACCTCAGCTGGGGTATTGTGTACAGTTCTGGGCACCATATTATAGGAAGGATGTGAACACATTGGGGAGAATGCAGAAGAGGGTTACAAGAATGGCTCCAGGGATGAAAGATTCAGTTATGAAAATAGATTGGAGAGGTTGGGACTGTTCTCCTTGGAGATAAGAAATCTAAGTGGAGATTTGATAGAGATGTTCAAAATCATGAGGGGGTTGGACAGAGTAGATAGGGAGAAGCTGTTCCCACTCGTAAAAGGCTCAAGAACAAGAGGGCACAGATTTAAAGTAATTTGCAAAAGAAGCAGATGTAATATGAGAAAAATCTTTTTCACACAACAACTGGTTCGGGCCTGGAATGCACGGCCTGGAAGTGTGGTGGAGGCAGATTCAATCGAGGCATTCAAGAGGGCAATAGATGATTATTCGAATAGAAACATTGTGCAGGGGTACGGGGGAAAGGCAGGGCAATGGCACTAGGTCATAATGCTCATTTGGAGAGCTGGTGCAGACACAACGGACTGAATGGCCTCCTCCTGTGGCGTTAACATTCCGTGATTATCTAGTTCATAACACATTGCTCTTGTGGGATCATGGTGTGAACTGATGGCTCCTGCATTGTATCAATAACAACACTACAGAAAACTATTTCAATTTTATTTTAAGTCCTTTGTGTGCCCTGAGATCAGGAAAGGCACTGTAGTAGTGCAAGTCTTTCCTTAATTGCCTTGAGATGTTTAACTGAGTTTCAGGTGCTTTATAAATGCAAGTTGTTGTTATTTGGTTTTCATTTATTAATTCACCCTCTCAAAAAAAAGATTGATGATTCTATAATGTACAGTCGCTCATTACCACAATAGACACCATCCTTTCCCTCCTGGGAGCTGGTTTTTAATCCAGGGAGCAGTAGTTCAGTATTCCTGATACACAGTCACTCCTGCCCCTGACCTCCTCACCAGCTGATCCCAGTGGGGATGTCAGGCACCAACAAGACTGAGGTTAATTTTGATGCGTTCAATGGTAAACAAGCTGGTGACAAATCTGCGATGAGGACCTGCTGATGTGTCTGGAGTCTTCCCCTAGCAGGTGGCCAGCATGTTCAGGGACAGGATGGAGAAGTCAAATAGGGCCAAAAGAGAAAAGGTTCAGAGGCGCAAAGGCAAAATACTGCAGATTCTGGAAACCTGAAGTAAAACCAGAAAAGTGCTAGAAATACTGAACAAACCTGGCAGCGTCTGTGGAGACAAAATAGCTAATGATGATCTTTTATTCTGATGCAGTGAGTTCTCTCTCTCTGACCTGCTGGGTATTTCAAGCATTTTTGTTTTATTTTAAAGAATCAGTCTGACCTCTGACCCTGGCGAAGATGATCCAATATGGTTGTGCAATCCAGTAAGATTATCCAGGTTTTCTCTCTTCTCCATCTAGAGGAACACAGTCTGCCCACTAGTTATACATTCAGACTCTGTCTGATTGGTCTTACTTATGTCATTAGAAATGGGAGCTCTCCCAGTTTATTCCTCTTTCCTCTCAACCTGTGAAATAGACATTCAGTCAAGATATGAGTTTTTGAGCTCTGCACAGACACTGCTGAACTGTTTTGCAATTACCAGCTGAACAATGAGTACTCATGCTGGAGAGACATCACAGCTGAACCCAATACTGTCCTCATGAGTGTTGTTAGGTCTAAACATCCAGTAACTATTAACGTTAAGTCTAAAAATTCAGTAATGAGTATCAATATGCCTAAAGATTCAGCCAGAAGTATTGTTAGGTATAAGGATCTAGTAATGATTATCATTAGATCTAAAGGTCCAGTAACGATTAGTATTACTCAGTAGTGAGGTTTGATGGTGCTCTATTATTGGCCCCTACCATCTGAGAAACTCTCATCTCAGTACTGAGAGGGTCATTTGGTCGTACAGAACTTGAGTATTGCTGGAAAAGAAAGACATATCTAAGCTTGCCACTTGCCAACCAATCAGCACTCTCTTCACATGCAGTATAAATTGTTGTCTTCCTCTTATATTGGTATTCTTGTGAGTGTCCTGGTGAGTGCAAGACAAAAAGCTTGGACATGTCTCTTTTTTCAGCAATACCGAGATGGTTGATGTAGCATCAATAACTTACAATCATAGTCATAGAGTCATAGAGGTCTACAGCACAGAAAAAGGCCCTTTGGCCCATTGAGTCTCTGCCGGTCAAACAAGTACCTAACTATTCTAATCCCATTTTCCAGCACTAGGCCCATATCCTTGTATGCCATGACATCACAAGTGCACATCCAAATACTCCTTAAATGCTATGAGGGTTTCTGCCTCTACCACCCTTTCAGGCAGTGAGTTCCAGATTCCCACCACCCTCTGGGTGAAAAAATTTTTCCTCACATCCCCTCTAAACCTCCTGCCCCTCACCTTAAATCTATGCCCCCTGGTTACTGATCCCTCCACCAAGGGGAATAGTTCCTTCCTGCCTACCCTATTGATGCCCCTCATAATTTTATACACCTCAATCATGTCCCCCCTCAATCTCCACTGCTCCAGGGAAAATAACTCCAGTCTATCCAATCTCTCCCCATAACTAAAACTCTCCAGCCCAGGCAACATCCTGGTAAATCTCCTCTGCACTCTCTCTAGTGCAATCACATCCTTCCTATAATGCGGATTCCAGAACTGCACGCAGTACTCTAGCTGTGGCCTAACCAGCGTTTTATACAGTTCCAGCATATCCTCCCTGCTGTTATATTTTATGCCTCGGTTATAAAGGCAAATATCCCATATGCCTTCTTAACCACCTTATCTACCTGTCCTGCTACCTTAAGGGATCGGTGGACATGCACACCAAGGTCCCTCTGATCCTTGGTACTTCTCAGGGTCCTACTATTCATTGTGTATTCCTGTGCCTTGTTTGCCCTGCCCCAATGCATCACCTCACACTTATCTGGATTAAATTCCATTTGCCACTGATCAGCCCATCTGACCAGCCCGTCTATATCCTCCTGTAACCTAAGGCTATCCTTCTCACTATTCACCACCCCATCAATTTCCGTGTCATCCGCGAACTTAATGATCAACCCTCCTACATTCAAGTCTAAATCACTTATATATACCACAAACAGCAAGGGATCCAACACCGATCCCTGTGGAACCCCACTGGACACAGGCATCCAGTCACAAAAACACCTCTCGACCATTACCCTCTGCTTCCTGCCACTCAACCAATTCTGGATCCAATTTGCCAAATCACCTTGGATCCCATTGGCTCTTACCTTTGTTCTCAGTCTCCCATGTGGGGTCTTATCAAAAGCATTGCTGAAGTCCAAGTAGACTACGTCAAATGCGTTGCCCTCATCTACACACCTGGTCACCTCTTCGAAAAATTCAATCAAATTGGTCAGATATGACCTACCCTTAACAAAATCATGCTGACTAATCTTGATTAATTCCTGCCTCTCCAAGTGTAGATTAATTCTGTCCCTCAGAATTGTTTCCAATAGTTTCCCCACCACCGAGGTTAGACTGACTGGCCTGTAGTTCCCTGGTTTATCCCTTCCTCCCTTGTTAAATAATGGTACCACATTGACTGTCCTCCAGTCCTCTGGCACCTCTCCTGTGGCCAGAGAGGTAATGAAAATTATTCCCAGCACCCCTGCTATCTCCTCCCTTGCATCACTCAGCAGCCTGGGATAACATTTCATCCAGGCCTGGAGATTTATCTACTTTTAAGCCTGCCAGAGCACTTACAACCTCCTCCCTTTCTATGCTAATGTCTTTAATTATATTACCGTCCTTCTGCCTGATTTCCATACCCACGTCGTCCCTCTCACTTGTGAACACTGACACAAAGTATTCATTTAGAACCTTACCTATGTCTTCCGGCTCCACTCACAAATTACCACTATGGTCCTTAATGGGCCCTACTCTTTCCCTAGTTATCCCCTTACTCTTAATGCACTTGTAAAATAACTTTGGATTTTACTTTATTTTACCTGCCAATGTTTTTTCATACCCCTTTTAGCTCTCCTAATTTCCTTTTTAAGTTCTCCCCTACACATTCTATACTCCTCTCGGGCTTCCGCTGTTTTGAGCCCTCGGTATCTGCCAGAAGCCTCCCTTTTTCTCTTTATCCAATCCTGTATATCTCTCGACATCCAGGGTTCCCTGAATTTGTTGATCTCACCCTTTGTCTTTACTGGAATATGTTGGCCCTGTACTCTCCCTATTTCCTTCTTGAATGAGTCCCACTGCTCTGATGCAGATTTACCTAAAAGTAGCTGCTCCCAGTCCACTCTGGCCAAATCATATCTGATCTTTTTAAAATTGACCTTCCCCCCAATTTAGAACTTAGTCACAAGGATTGGTGAAGGCAGAGATCATTGCATCTTTTAAGGGCAGGTTACATTAATATTTGAAGTGGAGGTAATTACAGGACTCGATGTGGCAGTGGCATTAGTTGTAGACTGACCTAGCAAACAGCAAATGACCTCCTCCAGTGCTGTACAAGTCTAAGGATTGTCCACCTGTAATTGACATCTTCATTCATGTAGGATAATAGTGTTGAATTCCTGTGAGTGGCAAAATGCCCAATGGGGCTAAGAGGAATACAGCTCTGAATTCTTCTTGTTGAGGAAACTGTTGAACTGGTTCTTGGAAAAGGAAGAAGCAGGAAGATCATGGTGGCCTTAGGAGAAGTTTAGGAGCCATGTTGAACGGGTTAGATTTATTTTAGGGTTGGTCGAAGCGGGATTCTAAAGTAAATAGCCCAGTTAATATTAATTGTTTGTACTGGGTACTGCTGATTTACCTGTTTAATGTTAAAATGTCACTTGGATTACATCCTGAGCCTCAAGTTCAATCTTTGAACCCTTGTCAAGGACATAGGGTTCTCTGTTCAATCCTCGTGACCTGCAGCATTTACCTAAATACAGGAAAGATACTAAGTGACACTTGTGGAAAGTGAGGGCTGCTTACAGGTGTGGTTGATGATGAATCGCAAGAGAATATTTAGCAAAACCTCCAAACCGTTAACGCTGTTAGATTTACCCAAGTGTTCTTTTCCTAAGGCTGGCAGCAATAATTCCCAGGCAGATACTGTGAGTGAGTGTGTGAATCTATCCACATGTTCATTGAAAGAAATGAGTGGGCAGCAGTCATTGCCAACTCACACTACATGCGGCGACTGTCTAAATCTGCATAAAACCATTGGAAATAAACAGCAGTGAACACAAAGGGAACAGAGCAGGAGTGGTCCATCATCAGGTGTGTTGAAGGGTCCCAGCCAAAAATATTAACCTGCCTGTTCACCTTCAGATTACTGAACAACAACAGCATGCATTTACATAGCACCTTTAATGTTGGAAAACATCCTAGAGTGCTTCACAGGAGTATACTGAGACAAAACTTAACACGGAGCCACATAAGGAGATATTAGGACAAGTGATCAAAAGTTTGGTCAGAGGTCGGTTTTAAGGAGTGCCTTAAAGGAGGAGTGAGAGATGGAAGGTTTAGGGAGGGAATTCCAGAACTTAAGCACGCGGCAGTTGAAAGTATGGCCACCACTGGTGGTTGGAAGAATTAGTCGGATGCCCAAGAGGCCAGAATTGGAGGAGCGCAGGGACCTTGGAAGGATGCAGGGCTAGAGGAGATTACAGAGATAGGCAGGGATTTGAATATGAGGATGAGCATAAGCTGATTCCTGGAATGAACGGGTTTGTCTTATGAGGAAAGATTGAGCAGGATGGGCCAATACTCGTTGGAGTTTAGAAGGAGAGATGATCTTTTTAAAACATAAGATTCCAAGGGGGCTTGACAGGGTGGATGTTGGGAAGATGTTTCCCCTCCCGGGGGAATCTAGAACTTGGGGGCACAGTTTCAAAATAAGGGATCTCTTAATTAAATTGAAGGTGATAAAGAATTTCTTCTCTCAGGGGTTCCTTAGTGTTTGGAATTCTCTTCCTCAGAGAACAGTGGAGGCTGGGTCATTGAATATATTCAAGGTTGTGAGTCAGATTTTGGATTGACAAGGGAGGGAGCAGGCAGGAAAGGAGTTAATTCAGATCACCCATGATCTTATTGAATGGTGGAGCAGGCTTCAGGGGCCGAATGGCCCACTCCTGTTCCTATTTTTCATGTTCTTATACTCCTGGACTGGGAGGCACTGTGGGTCAATGGGCACAGGGACTACGGACGAGCGGGGACAGCTTGAGGATTAGAAAATCGGTAGCAGAGTTTCGGATGAGTTCAAATCTATGGAGTTTCAATTTCAGATTCCTGGCGTCCCTGAACCCTGCATTAAATGGCGGGATCTGAAACGGGTGTGGGACTCAGTCCTGATATCATGAAATGAGCAATGGAATCAGATAATGCCAGCGGTATGATCAGTGCTGGTCTTAGTGCAGTGCAGTGTTTGCAATTGAGGATCTCCCTCTCACACTCAGCATGCTAGACATGATACTATAAGCTACTCGCCTGCCGAGCCCCATCTATATTATACATAATTTTTTTAAAAATCAAGGTCCCTATGAACCAGCGAGTCTGTGGTTCCCTTGGCAACCACACTCGTATTTAATTCGCTGTAACCACAAGCAGATGTTTGTATGAGTGGTGCTTTAGCTAAGGGCTGTCTACCCTTCACACACACACACACAGACCGAAAGATACGTCAATTAAACAAAAACAATTTGAGACTTCCTAGAATCGCGGACTGCAATAGAGCCGTGGGTGCATCGCAGGATGGCTCTGTAACAAGGGATAGAGTTAACGGAATTTCCACCCACCAGGGAAAGGTTTGAAGAGGTGTTTGGTGCATCGCAGAACTCTCTTCACCATTGTCGATGCTTGTGCGGACTTTGCATTTCAAATTATAATTATTTTATATTCAACTCTAAACACACCTGTGTCGGCTTACACTCAGAATGAGCCTCTGCAAGAAACGCTGCAAGAGACAGCTGACTAAAGTAGCCCGTTTCTTCTTTCGGTTTCTCACGGGTACTTTAAGTCAAGGTAAGGGACCATCTAACAATAGCCTAGCTTTTGGTCAAAGGCTGTCCACCACCACCTCTCCACCCGCCCCCCCGCCCCCCCCAAACCTACCCTCCACCCCTTTCTGCTGGTCCTTTGTGAGTCCAGATGGTAAATTTGCGAAGCATTGATGTGACATTTTTTTATATTTTATGGTGATGTAAAAGAGAGGTTGAGCTTATGGGACAGCTCTTTCAAAAAGCCCGCACAGGCACGATGGGCTGAATGGCCGCCTCCTGTGCTGTAAGAATCTCCGAAGTATGTTTTACAGTGATGTAAATGAAATCTGTCTGTTTGACGGTGAGGTGAAATTTCTCCAATATTCAGGAAGCCTGCTGTTGATCCAGCAAGACTTTAAGCTTGGTTACTTGGGCAGGAGGATAATGTGTCTGTATATGGGGGAGGGGAGGGGGGGGGCGTAGTCTGTCAGAGAGAAGGTGGTTTGCGTTGGTTGAAGTCTTGGTTCCATGTGTGGCTTAATTTGATATTGAAGCTGTATCAGGAATGATCTGTGTTTTTTGTTTCTGTTTTGTCCCCTGCTCTCTTGTACATGCTGATCTCCCTTTCAGTTACACATTTGCCCTTGACCAGCTGCTCTCAGCCCTGTGTCAGCCCAGAGGGTGAGGGTTGGAGTTTTTTTTTTGACCTGGGGTAGTGGGGAATTACCGCTGTGCCTGATCTCACCCGTATGGAATATCAGAGCTGGGTTTCCCAATGGGTGAGAGAACCCACACTAAGTTTCATCCTCCTTGACACAGGGGCCAATTTAGTCAGTGTTTTCTTATTCATTCGTGGGATGGGGGCTTCACTGGGCTGGGCCAGCATTTATTGCCCATCCCTAGTTGCCCTTGAGAAGGTGGTGGTGAGCTTCCTTCTTAAACCGCTGCAGTCCATGTGGTGTAGGTACACCTACAGTGCTGTTAGGAAGGGAGTACCAGGATTTTGACCCAGTGACAGTGAAGGAATGGCGATATATTTCCAAGTCAAGGTGGTGTGTGGCTTGGAGGGAAACTTCCAGGTGGTAGTGTTCCCAACTGCTGCCCTTGTCCTTTTAGATGGCAGTGGTCGTGGGCTTGGAAGGTGCTGTCTAAGGAGCCTTGGTGAGTTGCTGCAGTACATCTTGTAGATGGTACACACTGCTGCTACTGTGCATTGGTGGTGAAAAAAGTAAATGTTTGTGGATGGGGTGCCAATCAAGCGGGCTGCTTTGTCCTGGACGTTGTCAAGCTTCTTGAGTGATGTGGGGTCTGCACTCATCCAGGCAAGTGGAGAGTATTCCATCACACTCCTGGCTTGTCCCTTGTAGATGGTGGACAGGCTTTGGGGAGTCAGGACGAGTTATTCATCACAATTCCTAGCCTCTGACCCGCTCTTGTAGCCACAGTATTTATATGGCTAGTCCAGTTCAGTGTTTGGTCAATGGTAACCCCAGGATATTGACAGTGAGGGATTCAGCAATGGTGATGCCATTGAACATCAAGGGGCGATGGTTGGATTCCCTCTTGCTGGAGATGATCATTGCCTGACACTTGTGTGGCGTGAATGTTACTTGCCACTTGTCAGCCCAAGCCTGGATATTGTCCAGGTCTTGCTGCATTTGGACATGGACTGTTTCAGTACCTGAGGAGTCGCGAATGGTGCTGAACATTGAGCAAACATCAGCATACATCCCCACTTCTGACCTTATGATGGAAGGAAGGTCATTGGAAGATGTTTGGGCCAAGGACACTAGTGTGAGGAATGCCTGCAGTGATGTCCTGGAACTGAGATGATTGACCTCCAACAACCACAACCATCTCCCTTTGTGCTGGGTATGACTCCAACCAGCAGAGAGTTTTCCCCCTGATTCCCATTGACTCCAGTTTTGTTAGAGCTCCTTGATGCCACACTCTGTCAAATGCTGCCTCAATGTCAAGGGCAGTCACTCTCACCTCATTGGGTGAGGGCTGAGGTCAGCTAACTGTCCATTTGACTTTCTTTTGAAGGTGTGTTCAGGGGTCTGATCCAAGAGGCCCCAGATTACTTTAGGAAGAAGAGCAGGAGAGTTTATCCTTAATGTGCTGGACAAAGTTATCCTATAGGCAACCAGAGAATCACCACCAGCCATCATTGCGGTTTGTGGGGTCTTGCTCTGCATAAAATGTCTGATGAATTTGCCCATGCAATGCAGCTCAAAATAATTACAAGGTGCAGTGTCACCCACAACCTTGCTCCCACTCTAAAGCTGTGCTCCTAGGGCTTGACTGACAAAGCAACTTGCCTTGTTCACACATTGTAGAGAGCAAAAGAAAGAAAAACTTGGATTTAATTAGGAGCTTTCACAATCTCATGGTAGCCCAAAGTGCCTCACAGCCAATGAGCTAGCTGTGAAGTGGCGTCAACATTGCAATGTAGAAAACACCACAGTCAATTTGTGCAGAGCAAGCTCCACAAACAGCAATGTGATAATGTTCAGATAAGCTGTTTAAGTGATGTTGGTTGAGGAATAAATATTGGCCACCTGACCAGGGAGAACCGCCCTGCTCTTCAAAATAGTGCCATGAGATATTGTACATTCACCTAAAAGAGCAAGGGATTTTACTTTATCTAACCCTGTGCTGTACCTGTCCTGGGAGTGTTTAATGGGGATAGTGTAGAGGGAATTTTATTCTGTATCTAACCCTGTGCTGTACCTGTCCTGAGACTGTTTGATGGGGACAGTGTAGAGGGAATTTTATTCTGTATCTAACCCCGTGCTGTACCTGCTCTTGGAGTGTTTGATGGGGACAGTGTAGAAAGAGTTTTACTCTGTATCTAAGCCCGTGCTGTACCTGTCCTGCTAGAATTATGATCTTGGATGGTAACAATTGAATTGGAAGTGAGGGATGAGCTGTCTTGTCTCTCTCTGGTAAGAAAATATAACTGCAAATTAGGAAGTCTGAAAAATGAAAGAAGACCCACATCAAAAGAGAATATGACCCTGTAAAATATTTAATCTCTAATTAAAATACTCCTGTCTAAGAATAGTGAATAACGTCATCAACCTTTTCAAACTCCTCAGTCCAATGGCTCTGAAAGCAGTTGGAAACTGTTTCATTCTTTAACAAAGCAGCAGGATCTGACACTAAAATAGCGCCTGACACAACCTTAAATTGGTGTATTTAAATGAAATGTGACAGCTTCTGCCATATGACTACAACAACAACTTGTATTTTTATAGCTCCTTTAACAGAATAAGAAGTCCCATGGTTCTTCACATGAACGATATTTAACCAAATCATCTTAAAGGATGAAAGTGAGATAGAGAGGTTGAGAGGTTCAGAGAGGGAATTCCAGAGCTTGGAAGATGAAAGTATGGCCACCAATGGTGGAGCGATTAAAACCAGGAATGCTCAAGTGGCCAGAAGCAGAGAAGTGCAGATATTTTGGAGGCTTATTGGACTGGAAGAAATTACAGAGCTGAACGCAGAGGTGATAGGTTAATAGGGCTTGGTGCAAATTAGGATATAGGCAATAGACCACCCCCTGAGGTTCCATACATCATAGATGTCAGTCTTCAGTCAATTCGATTCACTCCATGTAATAACAAGGAACAGTTGAAGGCACTGGATACTGCAAAGGCTATGGGCCCTGACACCATTCCGGCAATAGTACTGAAGATTTGTGCCCCAGAATTTGCTGCGCCCACAGCCAAGCTGTTTCAGTACAGCTACAACACTGGCATCTACCTGGCAATGTGGAAAATTGCCCAGATATGTCTTGTGCACAAAAAGCAGGACAAAATCCAACCCAGGCAATTACAGTCTCACCAGCCTACTCTTGATCATCAGTAAAGTGATGGAAGGGGTTGTTGAAAGTACTATCAAGCGGCACTTGCACAGCAATAACCTGCTCACTGACATATGGTTTGGGTTTCACTGGGGCCGCTCAGCTCCTGACCTTATTACAACCTTGATCCAAACATGGACTGAAGAGCTGAACCCCAGAGGTGACATGAGAGTGACGGCCCTTGACATTAAAGCAGCATTTGACTGAGTGTGGCATCAAGGATCCTTCGCAAAACTGGAGTCAATGGGAATCTGGGGGGTGGGGGGAACCTCTTTGCTGGTTGGAGTCATACCCAGCACAAAGGAAAATGATTGTGGTTGTTGGAGGTCGGTCATCTCAGTCTCAGATTATCATTGCAGGAGTTCTTCAGGGTAGTGTCCTCAGCCCAACCATCTTCAGCTGCTTCATCAATGACTTTCCTTCCATCATAATGTCAGAAGTGGGGATGTTTGCTAATGATTGCACAATGTTCAGCACCATTCACGACTCTTCAGGCACTGAAGCAGTCCATGTCCAAATGCAACAAGACAGCATCCAGGCTCGGGCTGATATGTGGCAAGCAATATTCATGTCACACAAGAGTCAGGCAATGACCATCTCCAATAAGAGAGAATCTTAACCTCCTGCCCTTGACATTTCATGGTATTACCATCACTGAATCCCCCACTATCAACATCCTGGGGGTTAACATTAACCAGAAACTGAACTGGACTAGCCATATAAATACTGTGGCTACAAGAACAGGTCAGAGGGTGGAATTCTGAGAGTAACTCATCTCCTGACTCCCCAAAGCCTGTCCACCATTTACAAGGCACAAGTCAGGAGTGTGGTGGAATACTCCCCACTTGCCTGGGTGAGTTCAGCTCCCACAACACTCAAGAAGCTCAGCAACGTACAGGACAAATCAGTCAGCTTGATTGGCACCCCATCCACGACCCTAAACACTTACTCCCTCCACCATTGACGCACAGTGGCAGCAGTGTGTACCATCTACAGATGCACTACAGCGACTCACCAACGCTCTTTAGACAGCACCTTCCAAACTCATGACTGCTGCCATCTAGAAGGACAAGGGTAGCAGATAGATGGGAACATCAATACCTGGAACTTCCCCTCTAAGTCACTCACCATCCTGACTTGGAAATATATCACCATTCCTTCACTGTCACTGGGTCAAAATCCTGGAACTCCCTCCCTAACAGCGCTGTGGGGTGTACCTACACCACATGGACTGCAGCGGTTCAAGAAGACAGCTCACCACCACCTTCTCAAGAGCAATTAGGGATGGGCAATAAATGCTGGCCTAGCCAGCGATGCCCACATCATCTGCTTGAATACATAAGTAAAATGTTTTGGATAGAGGTCAAATTTATTTAGGGTGGAAGTTGGGAAATTGGCCAGGAGTGTGTTGGAATAGTTGTTTGGTAGTACAGAACTTGAGTAATGCTGAAAAAAGAGATGTGTCTGAGCTTTTCATCTTGCACTCATCAGGACACTCACAAGAATACCAATGTAAAGGGAAAACAACAGTTTATACTGTATGTGAAGAGAGTGCTGATTGGTTAGCAAGTGGCATTGCCATGGAGAATGCCCCACTGATAGTGACTGACAGTTAACTGCTTAGCAGTGTTTGAAATTTAAACCAGCAGCTTGATCCCAATTGGTCAAGGCATTGTCCTGAGGAATGAGTTAGTGAATGGCTGTCACATATTTTGTTTAGCTGAAACAGACACAACGTGTGTTCATGTTCTTTCTGTCTGCAAAGAACAGGGCCCCGTGTATTAATGTTTATAGTCCCAGTACATGCTAATGTACTACACTGCAAGCCTGACTGACAATCTTAAATTGGTTGTCAGTGTAATTCTTAGCAAATTGAGGATTATTTAGCAAATGTTGTCCAATCGCAGAATCACATCTAATGTTGAACACTATCTTTTGAGTTTTGCAAGCAGGGGTTGGTTGGGTACGGTCTGTACCCTGCCCATTGCCAACAGTGGCTTGGACATGCTGTTTGATACAATCCACCAGTCTTTGGGACGAACGGCCTACATATCCAGCATGACACTGGCACTGAAATTCATAAACCACATTACTCATTTGTGTGATAAACAGATTGTCCTTTTGGCTTGACAGCAGCATCCTGTTAGTGACGAATACCACTAGGGTTGCTACTGCATAGAAGCAGTGTGAAACAGCTAGCTTCACCTGTTGCTCAAAATTTTGAGATACCTTACCCTTCCAGCGTAACCTGAGGTAGACTGGGCACTTTTCAGCTCCAAAAATGACAACCTTAGGCCCGTTCATGAGTTTGTGTAGTCATTATCCCACAGGATGCCTTTGATGCGCCCTATTTCAGCATCAAGCTTGCACGGTAAGCAAATGGCTTGGACCCAATTTAAGAGGTTAATGATAAGGCCAATCTTATAGTATGTGGAACTGTAAGAACCCCGTCACGTGTACTGACCAGTGAAGGCAGATTTATGGTAGACTGTGGTAGAGAATCCCCTGGCAGATTTCTCAACTAACACATCAAGGAAAGGGAGTTCATTTGACTGCTCCATTTCAAAGATGAATTTGAACGCAGGATGGAGCCCTTTAAGACTTGCAAGGAAACTATTACATGCAGCTGTGGATTTAAATATAGCAAATGTATCATCCACACATCAGAGAGTCCTGATGATTGCAAGATGAAAAGCTTAGACATGTGTTAGAATAGCTGAGTTTGGAGGTAACAAAGCCACGGATGAGATTTTCAGCAGCAAGTGAACTGAGGAAGGGATGAAGCCAAGGTTCCACATCAGGATCGCTGCACTTCACATATACCTGTAATGACAGGCATCAGTGACAGGAAATGCAGCTATAAGGTTACATGTTTCAGACTCCTGTTCCTTAGTTTACAAGCATAAGGATTGTGTATAATGATCAGGAAGGACTGAACAGGCTGAGGCTCTTTTCTCTAGGTAAAGTAAGGCTTCAGGGTGATCTTACAAAGGTCTTTAAAATTATGAAGGGTTTTGTTGGGTAAAACATAGAAAACATGTTTCCACTTTTGGGGAGACAGACCTCAGAATGATAAATATAAAATAGTCACTAAGAAATCCAATAGGGAGTGCAGAAGAAACTTCTTTACTCAGAGAGTGGTGAGAACTCACTACCACATGGAGTAATTGAGGTGAATAGTATAGATACATTTAAGGTGAAGCTAGATAGACACATAGGGAAAGAAATGGGAGGATGAGGAAGGATGGGAGGTGCCTTCAGTGGAGCATAAACACCAATATAGAAATAAAAGCAAAAAACTGCGGATGCTGGAAATCCAAAACAAAAATAAAAATACCTGGAAAAACTCAGCAGGTCTGACAGCATCTGCGGAGAGGAATACAGTTAATGTTTCGAGTCCATATGACTCTTCAACAGAACTAAGGAGAAATAGAAAAGAGGTGAAATATAAACTGGTTTAGCCAGGGGGTGGGGGGTGGGGGGGGGGGAAGGAATCAAATAGGCTAAAAGATAGAGATAAAACAATGGATGGAAATACATTTAAAAATAATGGAAATAGGTGGGAAAAGAAAAATCTATATAAATAATTGGAAAAAAGGGGGATCGGAAAGGGGGTGGGGATGGAGGAGAGAGTTCATGATCTAAAATTGTTGAACTCAATGTTAAGTCCGGAAGGCTGTAAAGTGCCTAGTCGGAAGATGAGGTGCTGTTCCTCCAGTTTGCGTTGAGCTTCACTGGAACATTGCAGCAGGTCAAGGATGGACATGTGAGTATGAGAGCGGACAGCTTCGGTGTCCGCAAGCATGACCCAGACCTCCCTATCGCTTGCCATTTCAACACTCCACCCCGCTCTCATGCCCACATGTCCGTCCTTGGCCTGCTGTAATGTTCCAGTGAATCTCAATACAAACTGGAGGAACAGCACCTCATCTTCCGACTAGGCACTTTACAGCCTTCCGGACTAAATATTGAGTTCAACAATTTTAGATCGTGAACTCTCTCCTCTATCCCCACCTCCTTTCCAATCCCCCCCTTTTTTTCCAATAATTTATATAGATTTTTCTTTTCCCACCTATTTCCATTATTTTTAAATATATTTCCATCCATTGTTTTATCTCTATCTTTTAGCCTATTTGATCCCTTCCCCCCATCCCACCCCCACTAGGGCTATCTGTACCTTGCTCATCCTGCTTTCTACCCTTAATGTCACCTATTAGCACATTCCTTAGATAATATCACCACCTTTAACACCTCTTTGTCCTTTTGTCTGTGACATTTTTTGGCTATCTCCACCTATCACTGGCCCTTTATCCAGTTCTACTTGTCCCACCACCCCCGCCCACCTTAAACCAGCTTATATTTCATCTCTTTTCTATTTTTCCTTAGTTCTGTTGAAGAGTAATACATACTCGAAACGTTAACTGTGTTCCTCTCCGCAGATGCTGTCAGACCTGCTGAGTTTTTCCAGGTATTTTTATTACCAATGTAGAGATGTTGGACCGAATGACCTGTTTCTGTGCTGTAAATTCTGTGGAAGTTTAGTCAGATAATGTGGCCTCTCAATCACTTCCTACCAGACAATTTTTCATACATGCTTGACACTTTCATTTGCAGGACACAGATATCGGGCTGAAAGGTTGCCTTCAGTTTTTTTCTCATATTATATTTAGGTTTCCTGGGCAATGGTTTGTCCTCCTGTACCTCTCTGCAGGCCCAAATTTAGGCCTAGCCACCAGCCTTTCAAACCAAACCCATTTTTCTTTGACATCTTTTTTATTCTTTGGTGGGATGTGGGCATCACTGGCAAAGCCAGCATTTGTTGCCCATCCCCAATTGTCCTTGAACCGAGTAGCTTGCTGGGCCATTGCAGAAGACAGTCAAGGGTCAACCACATTGCTGTGGGTCTGGAGTCACATGTAGGCCAGACCAGGCACAGATGACAGATTTCCTTCCCTAAAGGACATTAGTGAACCAAATAGGCTTTTACCAATCGCCAGTGGTTTCGCGGTCACCATTACTGAGGCTGGCTTTTCAATTTCAGGTTACCACGCGAATTCAATTTCCACCAGCTGCCATAGTTGGATTTGAACACTTGCCTCCAGAACATTAGCCTGTGTCTCTGAATTACTAGTCCAGTGACATAACCATCTTCTCCACCACCACCACACCTCCTGCCCCATATTTTTAATTTTCGTGGGGGGCATTAAGGAACATGGAAGAAAGTTGGGTAAATGGAGTTGAGGTGCAGAGCAGCCATGAACTAATGGAATGTTAGAACAGGCTTGAGGGGCTGAATGGTCTCCATCTGTGAATCAAGTGAAGATTCCTTAGATAGGTTTTTTTTATCTCCTGTGTGAGAATAGTGATGCATTTACTGTATAGTATTTATAATATTCTGAAATCTTTCTTCCACAATGTGGTTTCACTGCCCCTAACACTTTGCTAAGAAAATGAAGCTTACCTGTATATTGCACCTCCCAATTGTTCCAAACCCCTTTCCCATTACTGTCCAACACACTTGCAGGTTCTCAGAGCTTGACGTGTAATGCACTGTTCAGTTTGCATATCTCCTTTCCCCCTCTCCCAGTGTAAGGCATTCTCTGATCTCCTTCCCTCCCACATGTACAGTTTAATCTGAAACTGTCTGTCATCGAGGGTGAACATTTCCACTGCTCTGCTTGTCAAGCAGTGTGGCTTGCATAATAATTCGAGGGAGGAAATCTCTGTCCTGCTCATGCTTCCCATCAGCAATTGAAGGTAGTGAATTAAATACAATTAGCAGTTCAATAAGTTCTTTGGGTAAAAAAAGACAACACAGCATTGTATATATTTTAGTGTTCAACCCATCTCTGCATGGGTCTGCTCTGGCTGCATTGCCACATTAACACCCCTGACAGCAGGCACACTGACTCACAGCCAGATAATTCTGACTTCACAACATGATTCCCTGCTTCTCATTTTCCTGAAAGTGTCAGGTGATATTATGGGATAGTTCCTTCCAGTACTTTGCATGTCAGCCTTGACACTGCAGAGACAGTATTAATCCTGTGTGGAATTGGGAGTCTGGGGGAGGGTTGGGTGGGGTGTGGACTCCAATTTTTGGGACTCCAAAAATGATCTGCTTACCTGCTAACACCTTGGTCCATTCCTGCTATCTTGTATTTTATTGTATTACAGCGCAGTGTGTGTTAGGGGTGTAATGTCCGCTATATTGTATAACACAACATAGTATACTCCTGGGCACATTGCACAGCTGGTAAACCAGGTCACCAGATGTTCATTGTCACAAGTTAAATTTATGCTAAAGTGGATTGATTTTACAGAAGTGATAAAAGGGATCTTATTCTGCTGATTTTCACAGCATTTTCTCATATTATAATTAACACATTACAGTCCCAATGCTGTTTTCTTTTGCCTGAAAAACCTCAAGAAAGAAGAAAATTTCCTCTAGGTATTGTCCAGATTAATAGTGTTAAATTTTTACGTTACACACCATTACCACTATTAAAGTTGAGGGGAATTAAATATTTCCTCATTTTTAACATACATTGACTGAACCAAACATTCCCAGAGCAGGTACAACACAGGGTTAGATATGGAGTAAAACTCCCTCCACACTGTCCACATCAAACATTCCCAGGACAGGTACAGCAAGGGTTAGATACAGAATAAAGCTCCCTCTACATTGTCCCCATCAAACACTCCCAGGGCAGGAACAGCACGGGGTTAGATACAGAGTAAAACTCCCTCCACACTGTCCACATCAAACATTCCCAGGATAGGTACAGCAAGGATTAGATACAGAATAAAGCTCACTCTACACTGTCCTCATCAAACACTCCCAGGGCGGGAACAGCACGGGGTTAGATACAGAGTAAAACTGCCTCCACATTGTCCACATCAAACATTCCCAGGACAGGTACAGCATGGGGTTAGATATAGAGTAAAGCTCCCTCTACACTGTCCCCATCAAACACTCCCAGAGCAGGTACAGCACAGGGTTAGATACAGTATAAAGCTCCCTCTACACTGTCCCCATCAAACACTCCCAGGACAGGTACAGCATGGGGCTGGATACAGAGTAAAGCTCCCTCTACACTGTCCCCATCAAACACTCCCTGGACAGGTACAGCACGGGGTTAGATACAGGGTAAAGCTCCCTCTCCTGGGAGTGTTTGATGGGGACAGTGTAGAGGGAGCTTTACTCTGAATCTAACCCCGTGCTGTTCCTGTCCTGGGAGTGTTTGATGGGGACAGTGTGGGGAGAGCTTTACTCTATATCTAATGTATGTCTGTGGAAGTTAGAATGATAGCTCAGCCAGTCAGGAGTGTATTAGAATAATCAATCCCAGAGGACACAGGCATGGATGAGGGCTTCACAACAGATGAGCTGAGGCAGGGACAGAGTTGAGCAATGTTACGGAGGTGGAAATAGACAGTCCTAGTGATTGCAGGGACATATGGTCGGAAGCTCATTTCAAGGTCAAAAATAACTCTAAGGTTTCCAGCTGTCTCATTCAGTCTTGGACTGTTGCCAGGGAGAAGGATGGAATTGGTGACAAAACGCAATTGACTCCATATTGACCCCATTAAAATTGCCGGTTGCAATGCCATTCATTTGAGGTTTGATATCATGAGTCATTTTGAAGAGTTCCCACCATCACCAACACCACCGCCCCACCCCCCACCCAAAAGGTTTCTCCTTCATCCTCATTCCCTCATATTTAACTTGCTCTCTAGGACCTCTTCACCTCAGTGAAAGATTTTCAACTATTGCTTTTCCAGGTTCTTCTTTCACTGAGGTACAGTACTGCACCTTCCTCCACTCCCTGTCATCTTACTGATTCAGGCACCAGCCAGAGCACAGCTGCCTCAATAGTGATGTTATTGTGGTCTCTGCTCACTATCTCTGGAAGCAAAGGCATCGTGAAGAGAGCATTTAGCCCAGCGTAAATTAAAAGCTTAGTCACAGATCCCAGTTCACCATTGAGAGGAACATTCAATCTTCTCTTTTTCCAAGGAAATAAGACCACCTTGCTGAATATTTCTTTAGCTGTATGTCTTAAGTTTCTGACACCTAATGTCAGCTTGGCTCGGTGGGTAATACACTGAGTCAGAACAATGAGAGTTTGAGTCCTACTGCGTAGACTTGAGCATTTAATCCAGGCTGACACTCCCAGTGCAGTATTGAGGGAGAGCTGCACTGTTGGCAATACTGTCTTTCAGATGAAACTGAGGCCCCAACTGTCCTCTCAGGTAAGGATCCATGGTATCCTTTAAAAAAGAGCAGGGCAGTTATCTTGTGTCCTGCTCAATATTTATCCCTCAACTACTGTCACCAAGAGAGCTGACCAAGTCATTAATACTTTGTTGTTTGTGGGAGCTTGCTGTCCTCAAAATGGCTGCCACTTTTCTTACATTAAAACAATGACAACTTCAAAAGGTGTTTCATTAGTTGTAAAGCATTTACAACTAATGAGGTTGTCAAATTGCCACAACATCAACTTGCGTTTTATATAGCACCTTTATACAGCAAACCATCCAAAGGCCCTTCACAGAAGTGTTCTCAAACAAAACTTGACAGTGAGCCAAATAAGGAGATATTAGGACAGATGACCAAAAGCTTGATTGAAGAAGTAGCTTTAAGGAGTGTCTTAAAGAAAGAGAGTGAAGCAGTGAAGTTTAGGGAGGAAATTCTAGATCTTAGGGCCTAGGCATCACAGGACATGGGCTTCACTGGCTGGGCCAGAACTTATTGCCCCTCTCTAGTTGCCCTTGAGGAGGCAGTGGGGAGCTGAAGGCACAGCTGCCAGTGGTGGGGTGATGAATCGGAAGGATTCATAAGAGATCAGAATTGGAGGAGTGCAGAGATCTTGCAGGACTCTTGAACTATATAAATGTAAGACTCTCTTTCTTTGATAAAAACAAAAAAACTGCGGATGCTGGAAATCCAAAACAAAAACAGAATTACCTGGAAAAACTCAGCAGGTCTGGCAGCATCGGCGGAGAAGAAAAGAGTTGACGTTTCGAGTCCTCATGACCCTTCGACAGAACTTGAGTTCGAGTCCAGGAAAGAGCTGAAATATAAGCTGGTTTAAGGTGTGTGTGTGGGGGGCGGAGAGATAGAGAGACAGAGAGGTGGAGGGGGTTGGTGTGGTTGTAGCGACAAACAAGCAGTGATAGAAGCAGATCATCAAAAGATGTCAACAACAATAGTACAATAGAACACATAGGTGTTAAAGTTAAAGTTGGTGATATTATCTAAACGAATGTGCTAATTAAGAATGGATGGTAGGGCACTCAAGGTATAGCTCTAGTGGGTTTTTTTTTTATATTTTATATAATGGAAATAGGTGGGAAAAGGAAAATCTTTATAATTTATTGGGAAAAAAAAAAGAAGGGGGTAACAGAAAGGGGGTGGGGATGGGGGAGGGGACTCACGACCTAAAGTTGTTGAATTCAATATTCAGTCCGGAAGGCTGTAAAGTCCCTAGTCGGAAGATGAGGTGTTGTTCCTCCAGTTTGCGTTGGGCTTCACTGGAACAATGCAGCAAGCCAAGGACAGACATGTGGGCAAGAGAGCAGGGTGGAGTGTTAAAATGGCAAGTGACAGGGAGGTTTGGGTCATTCTTGCGGACAGACCGCAGGTGTTCTGCAAAGCGGTCGCCCAGTTTACGTTTGGTCTCTCCAATGTAGAGGAGACCACATTGGGAGCAACGAATGCAGTAGACTAAGTTGGGGGAAATGCAAGTGAAATGCTGCTTCACTTGAAAGGAGTGTTTGGGTCCTTGGACGGTGAGGAGAGAGGAAGTGAAGGGGCAGGTGTTGCATCTTTTGCGTGGGCAAGGGGTTGTGCCATAGGAGGGGGTTGAGGAGTAGGGGGTGATGGAGGAGTGGACCAGGGTGTCCCGGAGGGAGCGATCCCTACGGAATGCCGATAAGGGGGGTGAAGGGAAGATGTGTTTGGTAGTGGCATCATGCTGGAGTTGGCGGAAATGGCGGAGGATGATCCTTTGAATGCGGAGGCTGGTGGGGTGATAAGTGAGGACAAGGGGGACCCTATCATGTTTCTGGGACTTCTCCTCCCTCCCAGAAACATGATAGGGTCCCCCTTGTCCTCACTTATCACCCCACCAGCCTCCGCATTCAAAGGATCATCCTCCGCCATTTCCGCCAACTCCAGCATGATGCCACTACCAAACACATCTTCCCTTCACCCCCCTTATCGGCATTCCGTAGGGATCGCTCCCTCCGGGACACCCTGGTCCACTCCTCCATCACCCCCTACTCCTCAACCCCCTCCTATGGCACAACCCCTTGCCCACGCAAAAGATGCAACACCTGCCCCTTCACTTCCTCTCTCCTCACCGTCCAAGGACCCAAACACTCCTTTCAAGTGAAGCAGCATTTCACTTGCATTTCCCCCAACTTAGTCTACTGCATTCGTTGCTCCCAATGTGGTCTCCTCTACATTGGAGAGACCAAACGTAAACTGGGCGACCGCTTTGCAGAACACCTGCGGTCTGTCCGCAAGAATGACCCAAACCTCCCTGTCGCTTGCCATTTTAACACTCCACCCTGCTCTCTTGCCCACATGTCTGTCCTTGGCTTGCTGCATTGTTCCAGTGAAGCCCAACGCAAACTGGAGGAACAACACCTCATCTTCCGACTAGGGACTTTACAGCCTTCCGGACTGAATATTGAATTCAACAACTTTAGGTCGTGAGTCCCCTCCCCCATCCCCACCCCCTTTCTGTTACCCCCTTCTTTTTTTTTTCCCAATAAATTATAAAGATTTTCCTTTTCCCACCTATTTCCATTATATAAAATATAAAAAAAAACCCACTAGAGCTATACCTTGAGTGCCCTACCATCCATTCTTAATTAGCACATTCGTTTA
This sequence comes from Carcharodon carcharias, assembly GCF_017639515.1. Taxonomy (NCBI): domain Eukaryota; kingdom Metazoa; phylum Chordata; class Chondrichthyes; order Lamniformes; family Lamnidae; genus Carcharodon; species Carcharodon carcharias. The sequence goes on from NC_054483.1 coordinate 104,347,011, forward strand.
GATAATATCACCAACTTTAACTTTAACACCTATGTGTTCTATTGTACTATTGTTGTTGACATCTTTTGATGATCTGCTTCTATCACTGCTTGTTTGTCGCTACAACCACACCAACCCCCTCCACCTCTCTGTCTCTCTATCTCTCCGCCCCCCACACACACACCTTAAACCAGCTTATATTTCAGCTCTTTCCTGGACTCGAACTCAAGTTCTGTCGAAGGGTCATGAGGACTCGAAACGTCAACTCTTTTCTTCTCCGCCGATGCTGCCAGACCTGCTGAGTTTTTCCAGGTAATTCTGTTTTTGTTCTCTTTCTTTGATGTTGGTTACTTTCTCCTAAAGAAGGACTTGTTTCCCATGTTTAGGGTGAGCAATTGTTTCAATGGAAGAGCAATCAAACACAGTTTCTGAAGCAATGGAAGTTGGCAGTTCCTGCAAGTGTTACTTACACACAGAGCCACCCACCCCCTGAACAAAATGACTCTGTCTGCACACATTTTAAATCACTGGGAGAGGCACCGGGTAAGACACCAAGTAAATGATCACTTTCAGAAAGGCTGGCTTGTCACTGAAGGCCTGATTAAAGAATGTTAATTGGATCCCATTCAACAGCAGCTGCATCGAATTATTCTAGGATGAACCAGCCTCCGAACTGCTCAACTCACCATTAGTGTTCTCTTATTAGCACCCTGATTATTGATGCCAGGAAGTGGCTTTCTTTTCTCTTTCTCTATTTATCTTTACCACAGTGCTCATTATTCCTCAAGCTTTTCCTCAACTTTGAACACCCTATCCAGCACACTCTTCTTCATTCTACTGTCATGAGTCATTGACCAGCTTCCTGCTCTAGCTCCCTCTTTCTTAGTTCCGTGAAGTTGTGGAAAGTGTGTGATCTCCATACTCAAAATTTCTCTGAACTCTCCTCTCACTGGGGAACTTGGACCCATTCCTTCAGGAACCCAGTGAGAGACTGGTTGTAGATTACATTGGAGTGGTGTTGGAAGCAGAAAGATTAACCCAAGTTACCAACTATCATCCAATCGATTATCAATCCTATCAGCTACTCTCATCCATTCAGTTTTCACCCTATCAGCTACTATCCTCCAATTAGCTTTCATCCTATTAACTACTGGTTATCACCCAATTAACCTATCACTTTATCAGTCACTGTAATTTTTTATATTGGTTAGAGGCATAACAAAATCTTTTAAAGGATGATGTCCAATTCACATAATGTGATTTACTCCATTATATCATGTATCTGAAGCACTTTTCTATGAAGATTGCTTTGAAATATTTCCTTTCTTTAATTTGACAGAAAGGTACTTTTATATTTTATCTTATTACATCTCCCAGAACATCTCAAAGTGCTGCAAAGCCATTAACTTAATGTTGGGGTTGTTGTGTAAACAATTACTGCAGCCATTTTGTACAAAACAAGATCCCACAAGCAGCAGTGTGTTGAATTAAATGCATTAGGTGGGATTGGTTAAGAGCCAAATGTTGGGCTGGACGTTGGGACAACTCCCCATTGGCGCAAGCAGACAGGGCTGTGTTTTAACTGCTTGTCCAAAAGAGGACGTTTTCAAAAATTGCAAACCCTTCTCCCTCAATATTGCACCACAGTGTCAGCCTCCCTAAGTCTCTAACAACCTTCAGCCTTACAATCCTCTGAGATCTCTGTGCTCCTCCAACTCTGACCTCTTGCAGGTCCCCGATTTTCATCATTCACGGCCATGCCTTTGCCTGCCTAAGTTCTGGAATTCCCTTCCAAAACCTCTCTACCTTCACCACCACCTTCTCAAAGGCAATTAGGGATGGGCTGAAATGTTGGCCTTGCCAGAGGCGCCCACATTCGGTGAATGAATTGTTGAAAAAACTCCTTTTTTAAGGTGCTCCTTACAACCTACTTCTCTGGCCAAGCTTTTAGTCACCTACCCTAACATCTCCTTAGCTGACTTATCTGTCTAATTTTATTTGATGACCCTCCTGTGGAGCACCTTTAGGATGTTTTACTATGGTAAAGGTGCTATATAAATGCAATCTGTTGTTGTGAGGTTGAATCTGAACCCTTTCAGATTTGTTACTCACCAGCACCTGCTGAGCCATCAGATGGAGCTCCATTGTGGAGACGCAGTAACAATAAGCTCACTGACAGGCAGTAAGTCATCAAGCTGGGCCATCAAGGCTAAACACCTCTCCCTGGAACCCCAGCAGCTATTTAATGTCCTGAGAGCAGGAAAAACTCCAGGGCCATTAAGGGAAAACAATACTCGGGAAAGTACCTCACCAGTCCCCCTCAAGGGATTGAATTTAGTCCAGGGAGGTTGTGCTAAATTGCCGAGCTCCCCAGTTTACAAGCCAGTGAAATATTAATTATCTATGGGCCTCCCAGAGCACAAATCTGTTTTGAAGTGAATGATGTTCGGTTCTGTACTTTGCAGCCCGAGAATTAGGGCAGGACAGTGGCAGCGACTTGATTCATTCGACAGCTACACAGGGCTCTGTCATTGTGCTGGGACATGTGCCAGAATTAAATAGCAATGTCAAATATTTTAAAACCCTTCAATGTGTTTCCACCTACACCTTAAAACAGATGAGGATGTAAAATGTCACACCTAAAGTGTGAATCATGACAGATCCCAATCACACAATAGTTTATGATGATTGCTATGATCCAATTTCTCCCTGACCTGAATACTTGTGGGGTTTTTTTGGAGAGTGGCCGATTTATTTTAGAATTTTGGAGAAGCCTTTGTGAAGGACGCAGGTTTGGATGGTAACAAGATCCAGCCAAGTAGATTCTGAAGCTTTTAGACCAATTGAGCCCAGGGGATGGAAGAATAACCCCCAGCTTCATTGTTCCATATATTTAAACGCACAGTGATAAAGTCGCTCGGGGTCCGGAGGAGGTTAGGCATTCCTTCCTGCCTGACATTTCTGAATTCATTTGCCCAGCAACCAGGAAACCCACTCCTGGGAAAGAGCTCAAAGTAAATCAGGCAGCGGGGTCGCCAATTAATGTTTGGACATATTCTGGGTGGTTTCAGCAGGTGAACTGTTGTCACAGGAGACTGAATATGGGTTAGTGTGGTTCACGGTACATTGGAGGCTGATTGTGAGTGCTGGATGGTGTGGCCAGCTGGATTATACCGATGCCAGGGAATGAAGGCCTCCTCTCCTTGATGTGACCAAGCTGCCCCTGTACCTTCTACACCCTTGGCAACTGGGATTGGTACCAGGTCAGAGTGAAGACCTCGCAACTTAGAACCTTAGGACACAATGTTGGTAATAACAAGCACTGAGAACTGGGTAAACTGGCTTCTTCAATCTACATTCATAGTGATTGGACCATTCGCTGGGAGTGTCTCCTGCCATATTACTGTGAGCAGGCACCCAAGGCTACCGGATCAGGATATATGTTGCCTGCGATATTTTACTGACTGTCAGATCCATTCACAAAAATTGTAATTTCAAAGATCAACCATCCACATCAACCAACCAATACAGGTTTATAAAACTCTGGACACTTTTTTCAAAGTCTCTTATCTTCTCGATTACTCATTTCTGGGTAAAACACAATGTGCTTTGATTTTATAACCCTGGGATTATAAATCAATGACCTGGATAAAGGAATAGAGAGAAAGCCATTTATCTAAATTGCTGAGGAGATTAAATTAGGGAGCACAGTGAACAGTGCTGATGGGAGCAGAAAATTGCAAAGGGACATTGATAGATTAAATGAGGGAGAAAAACTGTGGCAGATGGAGTTCAGTAGAGGAAACCTACTTTGGTCTGACCAGAGATTTGAGGAAATGTGGAAAAGCAGAGCGAGATTCTGAAGGGGCTTGATAGGTAGGCTATTCCCCTGACAGGGGAATCTAGAACATGGGGTCACAGTCTCTAAGGGGTCGATCATTTAGGGCTGAGATGAGGAGAAATTTTTTCACTCAGAGGGTTGTGAATCTTTGGACTTTTCTAGCCCAGAGGGTTGTGGATGCTGTATCATTGAATATATTCAAGGCTGGGATACTGGTAGATATGTTATTGATATCTCAGGGAATCAAGGGGTATGGGGAGTGGATGGGAAGGGGGAGTTGAGACAGAAGATCAGCCCCCATGATCAGAGGAGCAGGCTCAAAGGGTCGTATGTCTACCCCTGCTTCTATTTCTTACAGTCTTATGCACAGAAATCACTAAAAGCTAGTGGACAAGTATAAATATTAATGAAAAAGGCTGTAATATTATCATTTATCATAAGAAGGCTGGAATACAAAGGCTGGAAGAGATGTTACAGCTGTACAGATCTCTGGTCAGATCCAATCTGGAGTAACCGGGTTTAGTTCTGGGCCCACACCTCAGAAAGAATATATTGGTCTTGGAGGGGGTGCAGCGCAGATTCACCAGAATGGCCCTGGGATTAAAAGGGTTAAATTAAGAGAACAGGTTGCATTGACTAGGCTTGTATTCCCTTGAATATTGGAAGATTAAGGGTTGATCTCATTGAGGAATTTAAGACAATTAAAGGATTTGATAGGGTCAATAGAGAGAGGCTATTTCCTATTGTTTGTGGGAGTCCGGAACAAGGGGGCAGAACCCTAAAATTTGGGCCAGGTTGTACAGGGGTGATGTCAGGAAGCACTTCCTCATGCGAAGGGGAGTGTAAATCTGGAACTCTCTCTCCCCCAAGAAGCTGTTGCGACTGGGGATCATTTGAAAATGTTAAAACAGAGATTCATGGATTTTTGTTAGGCAAGGATATTAAGGGTAAATAGAGTTATCGTGCAAGGTCAGCCATGATCAAATTGAATGGTGGAACAGTCTCGAGGGGCTGAATGGCCTCTTCCTGGTTGTATGTTCCTAACAGCACCCATATGCCCCCTTCAAGTAGCTCATTGACTATGACAGCTGTCAGCCTGGTAGCGAGAAAAATTTGATTTATAGGGGGGCATTTAATGGGATGAGGAATTCAGAGGGTGACCTGAGGTAAGACTTTTGGCGGAGGAGGATGGAGCACAATATAGGGCGGAACCCAGGTTGCACTCAGTTTCTGTCCCAATGAAAGGTAGTCATAAAATTGAGCTGGGGTAGAGTCAAAAGGTTATCCTAAAGCTATCCCCATAATGACACGGCAATTCAACAACAACAACTTGCATTTATATAGCACTTTTAATGTAGTAAAATGTCCCAAGGTGCTTCACTGGAACATAAATCAGACAAAAATTGACCCTGAGCTACATAAGGGGATATTAGAATTGGTGACCAAAAGAGGTAGGTCAGAGTCAAATTGGTCAAAGGGGCAGGTTTTAAGAAATGTCTTAAAGTAGAAGGGAAGAGAGCTGGCAAGGTTTACGGAAAGAATTCCAGCACTTACGGCTCAGACAGCCGAAGGCACGGCCACCAATGGTGGAGCGAAGGAAATCGGGAATTGAGAGGGTGTAAGAGAATTGGAGGAGCGCAGAAATCACAGGGCTTTCAGGACTGGGGGAGATTACCGGGATAGAGAGGAGGTATTCAGAGAATTACCCCAACCTTGGCTGAACATTATGCGCCATGTCCCTGTTCTTCAGTTCCAAAGTTCAGCTACACAGGATGTACAATTTTTTATTTTTAACCTAATGGGATGTGGGTGTCATTAGCAAAGCCAGCATTGAATGACCATCCCTAAATGATGAAGCGATTGCATCGTCCGCAGTCCTTGCCTCTTTCAGACTTGCTCATTATTCTGTCTGTCAGCATGCTCCGTCACCCTGGTGAGTACATGCTAAAATATTCATCAGAACCAGCGAAGGCTGCAACAAACACCTTATTCCAAGAACAGCATTCAGACATGAATAAAATATCTCTCCATACCTTTCTGGAATCAATATTTGAGAAGCTTTAGCAAGAATCATGGAAGTAAATGAAAATCAAATGAAAATGGTTCTGGACTGAAGCCTTTGAAATACTCAGTGCGAGCAGCAGTCAATAGCCTCAGCGAGTTGTCCTGATCGGGCGGGTGGTAGAGAAATTTGACTCCACCCAGCTACCTCCCCTCCATGTTAGGCAAAAGCAATTTATCTCAAAATGCAACTGGTGATTAGATTTGTTTCCCCCATGTAGCTGTGGAACCATAGAACTGACTCAGCAAAAGCAGCCCGATGCAACATTGTTAAATTCTGAGAAATTTTTTAAAAAAAGCTGCCTGGTGAGAAGCAGAGAGGTGGAGAGAGAGATTGCGATAGGAAAGAAGTGACAATAAGATCAAGCGAATGAGAAAAAGGAAGAGAATGAGAGAGAGAGAAAGAAAGGAGCTTTGTATTTCTCAGGGATACCTCTGAGGTTAACGATGATCCATGTAAATAAAACTGTATTGAATTTGTAGTTATCACATCACAGACACAAATAGGCTGAAGGGCCAATAATCAGGGGACACAGATTTAAGGTGATTGGCAAAAGAGCCAGAGGCAACATGAGGAAAACCTTTTTTATGCTTAGGATTCAAAATGTGCTGTCTGAGAGAGTGGTGGATACAGATTTAATTGTAACCTTCAATAGGGAATTCGATGCATACCTGATTTCCAGGAAAATGGGAAAAAAAGCAGCAGAATTTGGTGAAGTGGATTGTTGTTGAAAAGAGCCAGTACAGGCTCAATGGTTCAAATGGCCTCCCTATACTCTACACTATTCTAGGATACTACAATACTATACAGTTACGGTCCTTCTGCTGTTACGTAGTTGAGGATTAGGAGCTGTCCGGGAGGCTGGAGTGAAAGGATTAGATGGAGATAATTACATACTATGCAGAATTTTACCCCTCGTGGGCGGGCACGAGTGTGACCAGAACGGATGTGCGAATGTCCCAACATCATCCCACACGCAAGCAACCTTCAGGTCAGCAGGCGCACGCAGCAGTCAGAAGTGCGCCCGCCAACAAGTAAATGGGCAATTAAGCCCGTTAAGGAGGCAATTGAAAATGATTTTTTTTTGTGGCCCGTCCACTTTTACATTTTTGTTCAAACCTCGATCCTGGGTGGGGTGAAATCTCCATGGGGAAAGAAAATAAAAAGATGACTTGTTTATTGTTTTATGAGAAATGCTTGATTGTGCTGCATGGACATATTTTGCAGCACTGTTGTTGTTTTGTTTATTCTGTAGGTGTCTGCAGCTCCCTGAGGCATCTGCCTGCCTTCACAGAATCACACAGTGCAGAAGAGGCCCTTCAGCCCATCGAGTCTGCACCGACACGTGAGAAACACCTGACCTACCTACCTAATCCCATTTACCAGCACTTGACCCATAACCTTGAATGTTATGACGTGCTCATCCAGCTACTTTTTAAAGGATGTGAGGCAACCTGCCTCCACCACCCTCCCAGGCAGTGCATTCCAAACCGTCACCACCCTCTGGGTAAAAAAGTTTTTCCTCACATCCCCCCTAAATCTCCTACCCCTCACCTTGAAGTTATGTCCCCTTCAACTAAGGGGATCAGCTGCTCCCTATCCACCCTGTCCATGCCCCTCATAATCTTGTACACCTCGATCAGGTCGTCCCTCAGTCTCCTCTGCTCCAACGAAAACAACCCAAGTCTATAAGACCTCTCTTCATAACTTAAATGTTTCATCCCAGGCAACATCCTGGTGAATCTCCTCTGCACCCCCTCCAGTGCAATCACATCCTTCCTATAATGTGGTGACCAGAACTGCACACAGTACTCCAGCTGTGGCCTCACCAAGGTTCTATACAACTCCAACATGACCTCCCTACTTTTGTGGAAGCGTTCACCACCACCCACGGTGACATCAGCGCCTGCCCTCTTCCTGCCCCCATCCCGCCAGTGCTGAGCCTTTCTCAGGTCGCGTGAGATCGCTGTCGGGGGCCCATTTTCCCACCCGCTCCCAGGATGTGCCAGACAAGCGAAAAATTCAGACCACTCTGATTCTTGTTCGGTGATGTGGACATGTCATCTGTGGAATTCAAAGGTCAAGGCTGGGTAATGGAAATATACATGTGAAAAGACATTATGGAGTTTTGTTCAACTGTCTAGAAAGGACAGAAAATAATTTTATACATACTCTAGGTGATTAAATAGGTGGGTAGAGTTACATGGATGGTTGGAGGAGTTTAAATGAATGGGTAGCTTCTGTGATATTTCTGTTATTTCATAGCTGACTCAACTCAAAGCTCTGAAGAAGAGTCACACGGACTCGAAATGTTAATTCTGTTTCTCTATCCACAAATGCTGCCAGACCAGCTGAGTTTTTCCAGCATTTTTTGTTTTTGTTTCAACTCTAAGTGGTTTTGAGCTGCTGATCCAACCTGGGTTTCAGACAATGAGTTGTAAGCGTTCAAGCTTTGCTCTCAAATTTTCAGAGTGCAGCTAATTAGATTCCTGACAATCACAAACTTCCATTTTGTTTGTTTGAGATAGAAAGAAGTTGTTAAGGGACAGATAGAACCCGTTAGGACCAAAAGATCTTTTTTAATTGATATAGTCCAGCTATCATCTTAGTCAAACGTTCCTCCCTCCTGAAGCAAGTTTACTTGTCTCTAAAGCTCTCTTACCCTGTCTGCTTAAAAAGTCCTCCACTTATTCCATAACTCCATTCACTTTTGGGTTCAGAAACTCCCCCTCGAATTCCTGCCATACTCCTAATGCCCTCATTTTCAACAAGTCCACATGCGTTTGAACCCTGCATTACTAAGGAACAGTTTGTCAGGGTCAACTTGTCAATTCCCTTTGTAATCTGAAAAGCATTCTGAGCAGAAGATGCTATGCCATAACCTCTTGCGTTAACAGTCTCACCCTTATCTGGAAAAACTCAGCAGGTCAGGCAGCATCAGTGGAGAGAGTAACAGAGTTACTGTTTAGGTTGGTGTTATGCTATCACAGTGACCATTTATCCTTGTGATTCTTGAAAACTGAATAACAGCCTTTCACCTCTAACAGTTTAGAGAAGTGAATTAAATAGGTTACAGGCCTAAATGATGACTCTAACTCTCTGCCCCTCCCTCTCCATCTCCCTATGTTTATCTTTGGTCTATCTATCTTCCATATTCCCTAACCACCTGCTCTCTGCCTCATCTTTCTGCTCTATTTTTCCACTGTATTCTTTCTTTTTCACTTCCATTTTCTCCATCCCTTTCTCTATCCCATTTCTTTCCCCCGCCTTTCCCTGCTCTCTTTTGTCTGTCTTAATTTTGCTTGCTCATCCCTTTCCTGGTCTCTCTCTTACTTTCTCCTACCCCTCTCCCTTCATCCCTCTTTCCCTTGTCTCCATGTTCTCTTTCTCTTCTACCTATCCCTCCCCTTCTCTCTCCGCACCCTCTCCCCTTTCTCTTTCTCTCCTTCCATACTCTCGCTTGCCCTTCTCCCTCTCTCCCTGCACTTTCTCTTCTCCTCTTTTTCTCTTGTCCTTATAGGATTTACAGTTTTAATTTGTTCCTTTCTGGTGAAACCATTCTGTAGCTGCATATGCCCCAATTAGCAAACTCTCAATGACAGAAATTGTCTTATACAAGGTTATGTGATTACCAAGAGCAGGAAGTAACAGAGTGGATCTTAAATTATATGGTAATTAGCCAGAAAGAAACGTCAGTTTGGACTAAAATTTAATGGCCTTTAATTGTCAGGCTTGAAAGTCACTGAAAATATTTTGATGGAATTTCTGTCGCAGCCTGCTGAATCACATCACTGGTAGATTTATGAACTCACATATTGTATGTCCTAGGGAAGATGTTTTTCAAGGTAGTTATCTATTTTGAGTTTAATATTTAGTCCTCCACCGACTTCATGTCATTGTTTTTTGAAATGCTTTCTTTCCAATTGCTCCAATTCTCTCTTCCGCTCTCCTGGTGGCAGCTGGCCTTCCTGGAGTAGGGATTCAACAGGTAAACTCTCACTCTTTGGGATAAGGGCTCCAAAGATACCAGTCAATCTCTGATACCTTGTTTAATTGGACGTTCTTTATTTATGAGCCTGTAATGCGAATGTTGGATATGTTGAGAGGCCATCACAACCTAACCCAATGCTATATGCATCATACCAGTGCACACTAGATAATGAACAGAAGTGAGAACCCAGGATGAATTGTTTCCCTTTCTGGCCCCCATGGGGTGCTGAGGCCAATGTTAATGTCCATCAGCTATCAGGGTTGAGATCTGCAAATGCGACAAAGGCTGGAATTAAACTGGAGAATTGACTCCCTTGTCCGATTCAGTTCTTTTCCCTCCGGTTTAGTAGAGACCTCAGGGAAAGTCTTTAAAGAGAAAGAGAGACAGGGCAGCAGGGACTTCTACAAAATGATACAGAAAGGTTTATGATTCATTGCACATCACAAAGTTTATTTCTGTCCATATTGGTTGTGAGGGAGCTGAATTATCATCACTAAACACAGTCATTAACCAGGGTTAGTCAGTGTTTCTCTGGATTCCAGCTTTCTCTGTCATCATTATTCAGTTGCTATTATTTTGCTTCTGTGTCAGAAGGTGGTGGTTTCATGCCCCACTTCAGGACGAGGTTAACGCTCCAGCGCAGTGCTGAGGGAGTGCTGCACTGTACGAGGTTCCACCTTTCCGATGAGGCATTAAACCGAGGCCCCATTTGACCCCTCAGGTGAAAGTAATAGATCCTTTGCCACAATTTTGAAGAAAAGCAGTTGAGTTTCCCCTGGTGACCTGGACCAGTATTCAACCCTCAACCAACATCACTAAAATATCTGGGCACGATCCCATTGCTGTTTGTGGGATCTTGCTGTGTGCAACTTTGGTTGCTGCATTTCCCAAAATACAACAGTAATTATACTAAGTTTAGCCAACACTTCATTGACTGTAAAACACTTTGGGATATTCTGCACACATATTTTTTTTAATTCAGTGTCTTGGCTGCAATGTCTGCCCTCTGTTGACCCCAGTTGAGAGTCTGTCTCTGATGTCGGAGGCGTTTACCGACACTCATTGCCTGGGTCATCCATTGAGAATGGCCCTTTGCATGAGGAGCTGGAGGGATGTCCAGCAAGGAGACATCCCATCCCAGAGAGAAGGAGAAAAGATTGTAATTAGTCCAAAAGTAGTAAGTGAAGAGGATCAGTTAACAGAATGTATAACAGGAAAGATCCAATTAGTAAGATCACTTGTACATTCATGTTCCCTGTTTATATTAGTTTATTAGAAACTGTGCTGAACTCCCAGAAGGAAGCCCTCAAGGATTCCATTATCACAACATTGAAACCGGTCTCATTGTATGTGTTGATTATGTTCTGGGGGATTAGCTGACAGGGGCTGGTTAGTGTACAGGAAAACAATGGTTGTACGGGACTCACCATCTCAGGAACCCACAATTAGGCCACAGCAGAATGACCAGCTTCTCTATGTCATGTTGATGACAGTGATCCTCATTGTGTCCTACAGAATGACCACTGGATGCACCTTCAGATTAAAGAAGAAGGGTAAGTCACCACCTATCCTTCCATAGTCTGTCCAACTGCCTGTCTTTACTTCCTTACTTCTTCCCTCCCTTTCTTTCTCCCATCATTCTTTCCTTTCTTCCTTCGGCCACTCCATTTGTCTCTATCTATTTTTCACACTATCCAAGTTACAATATTCACAAACTTGGTGGTTTGAGCGGCAAGCCATGAATGAGCAAATGAAAAGCAGAATAGAAAGTGACTATTCCTATTCAGGTGAAGGAGCTCACCGAAAGAGCATTGCAGACCTTTCATGCCCCTGTGTGCTTGTCAACTACAACTTTCCGAAGGTCACATTATATGTAGTTTGGTCTTGACCTGATTCTTTAACATATGTACTTAGGAGTAACCTCGCATTAAAGACACCATAAAGCTAAAGAGATTGAAATAGCACACTTGTGAATGCGGGGACAGTTTTGAAGAGGAGCTTCACTCTGTACCTAATTCCATGTTGTACCTGTCCTGGGACTGTTTGATGTGAATAGTGTAGAGGGAGCTTTACTCTGTATCTAACCCCGTGCTGTACCTGTCCTGGGAGTGTTTAATGGGGACTGTGTAGAGGGAGATTTACTCTGTATCTAACCCCATGCTGTACCTGTCCTGGGAGTGTTTGATGGGGACAGTGTAGAGGGAGCTTTACTGTGTATCTAACCCCGTGCTGTACCTGTCCTGGGAGTGTTTGATGGGGACAGTGTAGAGGGAGCTTTACTCTGTATCTAACCCCGTGCTGTACTTGCCCTGGGAGTGTTTGATGGGGACAGTGTAGAGGGAGCTTTACTCTGTATCTAACCCTGTGCTGTACCTGTCCTGGGAGTGTTTGATGGGGACAGTGTAGAGGGAGCCTTACTGGGTATCTAACCCTGTGCTGTACCTGTCCTGGGAGTGTTTGATGGAGACGGTGTAGAGGGAGTTTTACTCTGTATCTAACCCCGTGCTGTACCTGTCCTGGGAGTGTTTGATGGGGACAGTGTAGGGGGAGCTTTACTGTGTATCTAACCCCGTGCTGTACCTGTCCTGGGAGTGTTTGATGGGGACAGTGTAGGGGGAGCTTTACTGTGTATCTAACCCCATGCTGTACCTGTCCTGGGAGTGTTTGATGGGGACAGTGTAGAGTGAGCTTTACTCTGTATCTAACCCCGTGCTGTACCTGTCCTGGGAGTGTTTAATGGGGACAGTGTAGAGGGAGCCTTACTGGGTATCTAACCCTGTGCTGTACCTGTCCTGGGAGTGTTTGATGGGGACAGTGTAGAGGGATGTTTACCCTGTATCTAACCCCGTGCTATACTTGTCCTGGGAGTGCTTGGTGGGTATAGTGTAAAGGGAGCTTTACTCTGTATCTAACCCTTTGCTGTACCTGCCCTGGGAGTGTTTGATGGGGACAGTGTAGCGGGTGCTTTACTCTGTAACTAACCCCGTGCTGTACCTGTCCTGGGAGTGTTTGATGGGGACAGTGTAGAGGGAGCTTTACTCTGTATCTAACCCTTTGCTGTACCTGCCCTGGGAGTGTTTGATGGGGACAGTGTAGAGGGAGTTTTACTCTGTATCTAACCCTTTGCTGTACCTGCCCTGGGAGTGTTTGATGGGGACAGTGTAGAGGGAGTTTTACTCTGTATCTAACCCTGTGCTGTACCTGTCCTGGGAGTGTTTAATGGGGACAGTGTAGAGGGAGCTTTACTGTGTATCTAACCCCGTGCTGTACCTGTCCTGGGAGTGCTTGGTGGGTATAGTGTAAAGGGAGTTTTACTCTGTATCTAACCCTTTGCTGTACCTGCCCTGGGAGTGTTTGATGGGGACAGTGTAGAGGGAGTTTTACTCTGTATCTAACCCCGTGCTGTACCTGTCCTGGGAGTGTTTAATGGGGACAGTGTAGAGGGAGTTTTACTCTGTATCTAACCCCGTGCTGTACCTGTCCTGGGAGTGTTTAATGGGGACAGTGTAGAGGGAACTTTACTGTGTATCTAACCCCGTGCTGTACCTGTCCTGGGAGTGTTTGATGGGGACAGTGTAGAGGGAGCTCTACCTGTTGTAGGAGTGTTTGATGGAGACAGTGCGGAAGGAATTTTAAACATTTTTTTTTTACCTGAACTAGGAACGATTGATGCTGATAATTAAAGCTACTACCACTGCTGTCTTTGAGTAATGCCCTTGGAAATTTCTAAATTACATATTAAGGTAGAGTCTATTTTTAAATTATTTAGTCTCTAATGATGTGAATGCATTAACGAGTTATTAATTAGCCACTGAAACTATCAGTACATTTTAATCAATGTCAAAGGCAGAATCGGATTTGAAACTCAAGAAGTCTCCTTGTCTCTCCCATCCCCTCTCGTCTCCCTTGCCATTTCTACCCCTTTCTGACTGCTACAATCATTTGCAGCTGCACTCACCCAGGAAAGTAGTGAGTATTCCATCACACTCCTGACCTGTGCCTTGTAGAGGGTGGACAGGCTCTGGGGAGCCTGGAGATGAGTTACTCGCCGTAGGATTCCTAGCCTCTGACTTGCTTTTGTAGCCACAGTATTTATATGGCTAGTCCAGTTCAGTTTCTAGTCAGTGGTAACTACCAGGATGTTGATAGTGGGGGATTCAGTGATGGTAAAGCCATTGAATGTCAAGGGGAGACAATTAAATTCTCTCTTGTTGGAGGAGGTCATTGCCTGGTACCTGTGTGGCATGAATGTTACTTGCCACTTGTCAGCCCAAGCCTGGATATTGTCCAGGTCTTGCTGCATATGGATATGGGCTGCCTCAGTATCTGAGGAGTCATGAATGGTGCTGAACATTGTGCAATCATCAGCGAACATCCCCACTTCTGACCTTATGATGAAAGGAAGGTCATAGACAAAGCAGCTGAAGATGGTTGGGCCTAGGACACTACCCTGCAGTGATATCCTGGGGCTGAGATGATTAATCTGCAACAATCACAACCATCTTCCTTTGTGCTAGGTGTGACTGCAACCAGTGGAAAGTTTTCCCCCTGATTTCCATTGACTCCAGTTTTGCGAGGGCTCCTTGATGCCACACTCAGTCAAATGCTGCCTTGATGTCAGGGCAGTCACTCTCACCTCCCCTCTGGAGTTCAGCCCTTTTGTCCATGTTTGAACCAAAACTGTAACGAGGTCATGAGCTGAGTGGCCCTGACGGAACCCAAACTAAGCGTCAGTGAGCAGGTTTTTGCTGAGAAAGTGCCACTTGATAGCTCTGTTGATGATCCTGTCCATCACTTTACTGATGATCGAGAGCAAACTAATGGGGTGGTAATTGGCCGGGTTGGATTTGTCCTTTTTGTGAACAGGAAATCTGGGCAATTTTCCACATAGTCGGGTAGATACCAGTGTTGTAGCTGCACTGGAACAGCTTGGCTAGGGACGCGGCAAGTTCTGGAGCACTATTGCCGGAATATTGCCGGAATATTGTCAGGGCCCATAGCCTTTGCAGTACCCAGTGTTTTCAGCACCATGTCATGTGGCGTGAATCAAATTGGCTGAAGCCTGGCATCTGTGATGCTGGGGACCTCCGGAGGAGGCCGAAATGAATCATCCACTCGGCACTCCTAGTTGAAGATTGTTGCAAATGCTTCAGCCTTATCTTTTCCACCGTTGTGCTGGGCTCCCCCTTCATTGAGGATTGGGATATTTGTGGATCCTCCTCCTTTAGTGAGTTGTTTAATTGTCCACCACCATTCATGACTGGACATGGCAAGACTGCAGAGCTTAGGTCTGATCCGTTGGTTGTGGGATCGCTTAGCTCTGTCTATCGCATGTTTCTTCCAGTGTTTGCTATGCAAGTAGTCCTGTATTGTAACTTCACCAGGTTGACACCTCATTTTTAGTTATGCCTGCTGCTGCTCCTGGCATGTCCTCCTACACTTTTCATTGAACCAGGGTTGATCCCCTTGCTTGATGGTGATGGTAGAGTGGGGGATATGCCGCGCTATAAGGTTACAGATTGTGGTTGAGTACAATTCTGCTGCTGCTGATGGTCCACTAGTGCATTTATGTTACCCAAACTTGGTTTGCTAGATCTGTTTGAAATCTATCCCATTTATCATGGTGGTAGTGCCACACAACACGATGGAGGGTATCCTCAATGTAAAGATGAGACTTTGTTTCCACAATAACTGTGCAGTGGTCACTCCTACTAATACTGTCATGGACAGATGCACCTGCGGCAGGTAGGTTGGTGAGGATGAGATCAAGTATGTTTTTCCCTTATTGGGCTATGTCCTTTTGGACTCTGCCAGTTCGGTTAGTAGTGGTGCTACTGAGCCACTCTTGGTGATGGACAGTGAAGTCCCCCACCCAGAATACATTCTGCACCTTTACCATCCTCAGTGCTTCTTTCAGTAGGTGTTCAACATGGAGGAGCACGGATTCATCAACTGAAGGAGGGCAGTACATGGTAATCAGCAGGAGGTTTCCTTGCCCATGTTTGACTTGATGCCATGAGACATCATGGAGTCTGGAGTCGATGTTGAGGACTCCCAGGGAAACTCCCTCCCGACTGTATACTACCTCTGCTGGGCCTGTCCTGCTGGTGGGACAGTGCATACCCAGGAATAGTCATGGTGGTGCCTGGGATATTGTCTGTAAGGTATGATTCCATGAGTATGACGATGTCAAGTGTTGCTTGACTGTTCTGTCAGACAGCTCTCCCAATTTTGGCACTAGTCCCCAGACTAGTTAGCAGGGAGGACTTTACAGGGTCGATGTGGCTGGAATTGCCGTTGATGTTTCTGGTGCCTAGGTTGTTACTGGGTGGTCTGTCCAGTTTCATTTCTTTTTGACTTTGTAGTGGTTTCATACAAATTAGTGGCTTGCTAGGCCATTTCAGAATCAACCACGTTACTGTGGGCCTGGAGTCACATGTAGGCCAGACCAGGTAAGGACAGCAGATTTCCTTCCCCAGAGGACATTAGTGAACCAGATGGGTCTTTACAACAATCATCAATGGTTTTATGGTCACCATTACCAAGACTAGCTTTTAATTCCAGATTTATTTATTGAATTTAAATCCCACCAGCTACCACATAGGATTTGAACTTGTGTCCCCAGAGCATCAGCCTGGGCAATCTCACTTACTAGTCCAGTGACATTACTACTACACCACCATCTTCCCAAATCCCATGGCAAAGACTTGAAGCCATTATCTTGGCCGGCACCCCAATACGCATTGCAGTACTGAGAGGGTGCTGTACTGTCAGGAGTATCGTCATTCAGATGAGATTTTAAACTGAGGTTATGCCCTCATCTTTGCTTAATGTCCAGCTGGAACTCCCTCCCTAACAGCGCTGTGGGTGTACCCACACTATGTGGACTGCGCCAGTTTAAGTTTTCAAGGGCAGTTAGGGATGAGCAACTAATGCTGGCCTATGGCGATGGTTGCATCCCGTAAACAAACAAAAAAAGACTTATAAATGTGGGAGAAAGTTAGATAAGCTAGCATACTGGGCTACGGGCCAAGTGCTGAAAAATGGGATTAGAATAGATAGGTGCTTGATGGCCGGCACGGACATAATGGGCCGAAGGGCCTGTTTCTGTGCTGTATGACTTTATGACACATTGACTCTATAATGCCAAGCAATCTAATGCATAAATATCTACCAATATCTCATCTATTGAACGGAAAAAAAGCTGCCCATCCTGCTAATGGCTGTATGTGGGATCTTGCTGTGCATGAAAATGGCTCTTGTCCTTTGATAAAAGAATCATTGTCTTTAAAGAAATTAATTCAAGGTGAAATGTTATATGACATGCGAACAATGAGATAAGATAAAAAGCAAATGCAGCCTTTCCATTTTCCTTATTGCACATCAGTAACAGTGTCATCACTCGGAGACCTGCCTTAGATTGCGAGCTTTACCTGTTCCCGAAAAATTTCCAGACTTCCACATGAACACTGTACACATCGCTGCCCCTCAACCACACCTGCTCTTTGCACCAGCAATGTTTAACCCAGTGAATTTGGTGGTCCGTCCAGTTTCATTCCTTTGATAGGACACTGAGGAAGGAGCTTTACTCTGTATCTAACCCCGTGCTGTACCTGTCCGGGGAGTGTTTGATGGGCACAGTGTAGGGGGAGCTTTACTCTGTACCTAACCCCGTGCTATATCTGCCCTCGGAGTGTTTGGTGGGCACAGTGTAGAGAGAGCTTTACTCTGTACCTAACCCCGTGCTGTACCTGTCCTGGGAGTGTATGATAGGGACAGAATAGAGGAAACTTTACACTGTATCTAACCCCGTGCTGTACCTGCCCTGGGAGTGTTGGATGGAGACGGTGTAGAGGGAGCTTTACTCTGTATCTAACCCCATGCTGTACCTGTCCTGGGAGTGTTTGATGGGGACAGTGTAGAGGGTGCTTTACTCTGTATCTAACCCTGTGCTGTACCTGTCCTGGGAGTGTTTGATGGGGACAGTGTAGAGGGAGCTTTACTCTGTATCTAACCCTGTGCTGTACCTGTCCTGGGAGTGTTTGATGGGGACAGTGTAGAGGGAGCTTTACTTTGTATCTAACCCCCTGCTGTATCTAACACAGTGACTGATTCACTGGCAAAGTGAAATAATTCATGGCCTGATTTGCATATTCAATCTTTTCCATGTTTGTTTATTTTAATAATCTATTCCCCTCTTCAGAAAGAGCTCTCATTTACATGATGGATGTCATCATAGGGTATTCAAAAGATTCTGCTTTTACCAATTTTCTCCTCATTAAAAACTCTCTCACGTCAGGCACAGCACAGGATTAGATACAGAGTAAAGCTCCCTCTACACTGTCCCCATCAAACACTCCCATGGCAGATACAGCACGAGGTTAGATAGAGAGTAATGCTCCCTCTGCACTGTCCCCATCAAACACTCCCAGCACAGGTACAGCACAGGATTAGATACAGAGTAAAGCTCTCGCTACACTGTCCCAGCAAATAGTCTACATGTGTTTGTGTTTGTGTTTGTGTGTGTGTGTTTGTGTGTGTGTTTGTCCAACAATTGGCTGTGATGTTTCGCTTAGTTTCCCTTGCTGACATCGATATCTGTGCTTGTACATGATCGAACGTCACTTGATAAGGGGCTGGAGGTTCCTCTCTCCCCTGGAACTGAGACCTGAGTCCAGGCTTTTGTGAAGGAGTATGTAACAATAAAAGTGATCACTAAAAGTGACAGCACTAGGCACTGGCTGGTGCAGTGAGAGGCTGAGGGCTGGTTTTATTGTGCTCAGAGCTGATGATTGTCAACTTTGGATTAAGCCTGACCACATTAAGGGGGAAGAACGTGGAAACTGAGTGTGCTGTGCAATCCCCTCCTGTTCACCCTGCAGCTCATGTCAGAGGCCCTCTTGGTATCTCCTGACTCACAACCAGCTTTTGGAACTGCCTCTGTGTGTTTTTATTAGGTATGGCTTACAAAACTAACATGAATAAATGACATTAAGATCCAGATCGGCTGAGATCCAATTCAATGGCACAGCAGGCTCAAGGAGCTGACTGGCTCACCACTGTTGTTATGTTTTCACACTTCAACCCAGCCAGGAGGCAGTTACTGCTGAAAAGCTCATATCAGTGCCAGTAGAGGGCAATGGCTGCACATATATTGCTGAGGAATCAGTGACAGGGACTGTGCAAGTTACTGTACTTAACAGAACCGAGACACATAGTGCTGCAATGAACTGAGGGATCAAAAATTCATTATACAGAGTCAGGGTGATTGACGCCAAAGGAACAAGGGATCTTCAGAACAGTATCTAAGGTTGTATTCCTAAAATTGCCGCTGAGAAGATGCAATAGATGAGAACCGCAATCCCAGGATCCAGGGTTCTGCTAAATTGTCCCCCGTGCTTCTGTGATTTTTGAATCACAATACAAGCAAATCTCATTCCAGCTCTCTTCCCTCTATCAGATGCCACATGCTAACCCACCCCCACCATCAGACACCTAAGAACATTGGAATAGGAGGAGGCCATTCCCCGGAGCCTATACTGTCATTGAATGGGATTGAATGGCCATCTATGACCTCACTCCATGTGTCCCATAATCCTTAATGCCTTTGGATAATAACATTCTATCTATCTCAGTTTTAAGTTTAACAATTCACCTAATATTCTCCCACCCTTTCACTCCTGAAAGGGCTGCCTCTGATTTTTAGTCTCTGTCCCCTAGCCCTAGGCTCCTCAATCAGCAGGAATAGTTTCTCTCTATCTAATCTATCAGTTTCCTTAAATATCTTGAAAACTTTGATCAAATCACCCCTTAACCTTCTAAATTCCAAAGACTGCTGCAGTTCAAGAAGGCAGCTCACCACCACCTTCTCAAGAGCATTTAGGGATGGGTAATAAATGCTGGCCCAGCCAGCAAAGCCCACATCCCATGAATGAATTAAAAAAAAATACAATCTTGGACACTATAACCTCTCCTTGTAATTTACCCCTTTGAATCCCTGTTCATTTTGCAAATCTATGCTGGACTCCCTCCGAGGGCAATATGTCTTCCTAATGTGTGGGGCCCAGAACTACCCACAGTAGCTCCGGCTGTGGTCTAACCAGGCCTTTGTGTGGCTGAAGCATGAATTCTACCCTGTTTGATTCTGATCCTTTAGATATAAAGGCCAGCATTCCATCAGCCTTTTCCATTATTTTCTCTAACTGTTCATGATAGTTTAATATCTGTGTACATGAAGGGCCCGGGTCTATTTATTCCTCCACTATTTTTAACTTTTCACCATTAGAAAGTATCAGTTCTATCCAGGTCCAAATTGGATGATGCCACATTTGCCTACATTGAAATTCATTTGCCAAAGTTTAGTCCGTTCATTTAGTCCATCAATATACCTCTTTATAATTTTGTGCTTCTGTCTTCACTGTTTACAAAGATGATGACCTGTGTGCCCTCAGGAAATTTAGAAACGTGGCTTTCCATCCCATCATCTATATTGACCATGTACAGGTTCCCCCATCACACACTCCGTACCAACCCCTCCCCATCACACACTCCGTACCAACCCCTCCCCATCACACACCCTGTACCAACCCCTCCCCATCACACACTCCGTACCAACCCCTCCCCATCACACACCCTGTACCAACCCCTCCCCATCACACACCCTGTACCAACCCCTCCCCATCACACACCCTGTACCAACCCCTCCCCATCACACACCCTGTACCAACCCCTCCCCATCACACACCCTGTACCAACCCCTCCCCATCACACACCCTGTACCAACCCCTCCCCATCACACACCCTGTACCAACCCCTACCCATCACACACTCCGTACCAACCCCTCCCCATCACACACCCTGTACCAACCCCTCCCCATCACACACCCTGTACCAACCCCTCCCCATCACACACCCTGTACCAACCACTCCCCATCACACACCCTGTACCAACCCCTCCCCATCACACACTCCGTACCAACCCCTCCCCATCACACACCCTGTACCAACCCCTCCCCATCACACACCCTGTACCAACCCCTCCCCATCACACACCCTGTACCAACCACTCCCCATCACACACCCTGTACCAACCCCTCCCCATCACACACTCCGTACCAACCCCTCCCCATCACACACCCTGTACCAACCCCTCCCCATCAAACACCCTGTACCAACCCCTCCCCATCACACACCCTGTACCAACCCCTCCCCATCACACACCCCGTACCAACCCCTCCCCATCACACACCCTGTACCAACCCCTCCCCATCACACACCCTGTACCAACCCCTCCCCATCACACACCCTGTACCAACCCCTCCCCCATCACACACCCTGTACCAACCCCTCCCCATCACACACCCTGTACCAACCCCTCCCCATCACACACCCTGTACCAACCCCTCCCCATCACACACCCTGTACCAACCCCTCCCCATCACACACCCTGTACCAACCCCTCCCCATCACACACCCTGTACCAACCCCTCCCCATCACACACCCTGTACCAACCACTCACCCGTCACACACCCTGTACCAACCCCTCCCCATCACACACCCTGTACCAACCACTCCCCATCACACACCCTGTACCAACCCCTCCCCATCACACACCCTGTACCAACCCCTCCCCATCACACACCCTGTACCAACCCCTCCCCATCACACACCCTGTACCAAACCCTCCCCATCACACACCCTGTACCAACCACTCACCCATCACACACCCTGTACCAACCCCTCCCCATCACACACCCTGTACCAACCACTCCCCCATCGCACACTCTGTACCAACCCCTCCCCCATCACACACCCTGTACCAACCCCTCCCCCATCACACATCCTGTACCAACCCCTCCCCATCACACACCCTGTATCAACCACTCCCCCATCGCACACTCTGTACCAACCCCTCCCCCATCACACACTCTGTACCAACCCCTCACCCATCACACACGCTGTACCAACACCTCCCCCATCACACACCCTGTACCAACTCCTCCCCATCACACATTCTTTACCAACCCCTCACCCATCACACATTCTGTACCAACCCCTCCCCCATCTCACACTCTGTACCAACCCCTCACCCATCACACACGCTGTACCAACACCTCCCCCATCACACACCCTGTACCAACTCCTCCCCATCACACATTCTGTACCAACCCCTCCCCCATCACACACCCTGTACCAACCCCTCCCCCGTCGCACACTCTGTACCAACCACTCCCCCGTCGCACACTCTGTACCAACCACTCCCCCGTCGCACACCCTGTACCAACCACTCCCCCGTTGCACACCCTGTACCAACCCCTCCCCCGTCGCACACTCTGTACCAACCCCTCCCCCATCGCACACTCTGTACCAACCCCTCCCCCGTCGCACACTCTGTACCAACCCCTCCCCCATCGTACACCCTGTACCAACCCCTCACCCATCACACAATCTGTACCAACCCCTCACCCATCACACAATCTGTACCAACCCCTCCCCGATCAGGCACCGCTGAAGAACCTGAGCTCTCCAGGAATATTGTAGATGCTGCAATGCTCTCTGACCAACACGAGATGACACATGCTGCCTTTGGAAGTTCCTCTCTGAACCTCTGATTCTATCTTCCACGATGTCTCTGCTTTACCAGCCTTTTTTAGCTCGACATCTCCCCTTGACTCTAGTCCCCTCAATCCCTCTCCTCCTCTCTCTCTTTCTCCCACTTTGCCTCTCTTTCATTCCATCTTTTTCTCTCTCTGGCATCCTATATTTGGCTTTCTCCTTCTTTCTCTCACTCAGTCTTTCTCTCTGTCTTTCACTTGCTCTTTCTCTCTGTCTCGTTCTCTGTTTCGCTTTGTTTCTTTCTTCTGTTTCCATTTCTGCTCTTTCTCTCTCTTTGCCTGCCTCTCTCTCTGCTTCTGTCTTCCACTCAATCTCTCTCTGTCTCTGTCTCTCAACGTCTGTACCTGTCTCTTTATCTGTCCCTCACTCAGTCTCCCTATCTCTTTCTCTCTCCCTTTATGGTTCTGTTTATGTCTTTTCTCTTTCTGTCTCTGAGTCTGTCTCTTCTCCCATGTATCTCTCTCTTTCTCTACTTCTCACTTTGTGCCATCCTCTTGTTCAGGCATCTTATCACTGAAAACACCACTCAACTGGAATGGCTTCACTGATGCACACCCCAGTCTCACTGATTCACTGACTTATGCTGAGGCAATGCAGAGACAAACTCTGTGCATCCTGTACAATGAGCAGCAAATGGATCTCCCCATCTCCACCCTGACCCCCCCACCCCTGGAGCTTTTGATGTTAGTCACAGTTCTGTGTAGTTGGATTGTGCAGGACAGTCTGGCCTGATTGCTCTCTTGTACCTCTCACTGGTGGTCTGAAGACCAGCATTAGAACTGTTGAGGATTGCAGGGACACTGTGTGTGTGTGTGTGTGTGTCTGTCTGTCTGTCTGTGTGTGTGTTTACGTGTGTTTTCAGGACTGAGACACAGAGAGGAGAAAACGCCCAGGGTACAAGGCCATTCAAAAACATGAATAAATGAAGGTCAAGCTGTGAGCACAGGACCAGAGGGTAAATCCGATACTCACATCCTTACAGCAGCAGTCTGTGCTGAAAGAGAGTGCTAGGTATCATAGCTAAGGAGCACATAATTCGTCATTTGGTAGTACAAAACTTAAGTATTGCTGAAAAAAGGGACATGCTATCTAAACTTGTCACCTTGCACTCATCTGTCCCTTACACCACCCCCCACCCCCGCCACTTCCCTCCCCTCGTTTCTCATTCAGTATGAATTGTTGTTTCCTTTAAAATTTGGTATTCTTGTATCTGTCCTGATGAGTGCACAATGAAAAGCTTCAACAACTGGTCTCTTTTTTCAGAAAAACACAGTTTTATATCCCCAGCTGATGTTACTACTGGACAAGTAAGATCCCAGGGTGGGACCCGGCTTGATAGACCCTAACTTTTATTTTTTGTTTAGCTACGTGAAGCTTGGCTACTGAACAGAGTCACAGGAGTCAACTGATAGACTTTTAACAAAAGTATAAAACATTTTTAAACAAGAAAAAATTACAATGCTCCTTCACCCACAAGAAAACTTTTTCAGATACATACAGATTTCGAAGGATAACACAAGTTACAAAATCCATCTCATACTCTAAAGTTCACATTCAGTACACAGTCCATGTAAACCAATAGGCTAACATGGTCAGACACACCACACTCTGAAACCAAGTGACAGATGCCACCACAAACAGATGCTATGGATCTTTCAACTCCCCCCAGACGCTTGTCACACTGCGAGCCTACCAGTCTCACTGAATTCCATCTTTCACATGAGAGTTTTCAATCTTCATCCTCCAAGAACTCGCTTTGGAATTCTCTCCCAAACCAACACTTTCTCTCAGATGCCACAAGGGTCCACCTGAGGGTTTTGAACTCTCCCTCCGATGTTCCTCTCCCCGGATCACCATGTGCATTCAAGCTTTCTTCCACGCACCCTCTCTCTCACTGACTCAGCCATGCTAACAGAACACCACTGCTTCACATGCCATAGTAAAGAGTTACAGACCTTCAGCTGTACCCTTGGACCTCCTGCTTCCCATAAGCCATTTTTGCTTTAAGTCTGCTTCCTGCAGCTTTCCTCTCTTCAAGCTTGGAGCTTGGGTCTTCCTCTCTGCTCCTTGCCATCACTTCCAAAGAACAGGACCTTTCCCAGATTCCTGTCCTTTCTATGACTAGAAGGTTTTCTTGGGGCTTCCTCCTGTTCAATCCCTGGTTTTGGGGACTTTCTTCTTTAGTTTCTGGAACCTGCTCCTGCAGTTTCCCCTCCTACCCAGCCTCTCTGGAATCCTGGCTTCAACTGAACTGAAACTGCTTTTCTAGTTTTCTCTGTCTCTGTGGATCTCTCTCTGTGGACCCCTGTTGCTAGGCAACAGCAGTTTTTTTTAACCTTGTGTTGGTTTTAACTTCCATTCAAGAGTCACAGAATCACACAGTGCAGAAGATGCACTTCGTCCATCGAGTCTGCACCGACACATGAGAAACAACTGACCTACCTACCTAATCCCATTTACCAGCACTTGGCCCATAGCCTTGAATGTTATGACGTACCAAGTGCTCATCCAGGTACTTTTTAAAGGGTGTGAGGCAACCTGCCTCCACCACCCTACCAGGCAGCGCATTCCAGACCTCAACACCCTCTGGGTAAAAAAGTTTTTCCTCACATCCCCCCTAAACCTCCTGCCCCTCACCTTGAACTTGTGTCCCCTCATGACTGACCCTTCAACTAAGGGGAACAGCTGCTCCCTATCCACCCTGTCCATGCCCCTCATAATCTTGTACACCTCGATCAGGTCACCCCTCAGTCTTCTCTACTCCTTTGAAAACAATCCAAGTCTATCCAACCTCTCTTCATAATTTAAATGTTTCATCCCGGGCAACATCCTGGTGAATCTCCTCTGCACCCCCTCCAGTGCAATCACATCCTTCCTATAATGTGGCGACCAGAACTGCACACAGTACTCCAGCTGTGGCCTCACCAAGGTTCTATACAACTCCAACATGACCTCCCTACTTTTGTAATCTATGCCTCGATTGCTAAAGGCAAATGTCCCATATGCATTTTTCACCACCCCACTAACATGCCCCTCCACCTTCAGAGATCTATGGACACACAAGCCAAGGTCCCTTTGTTCCTCAGAACTTCTTAGTGCCATGGTGTTCATTGAATACTTCCTTGTCAAATTACTCCTTCCAAAGTGTTTCACCTCACACTAAATTCAATCTGCCACTTATCTGCCCATTTGACCATCCCGTCTATATCTTCCTGTAGCCCAAGACACTCAACTTCACTGTTAACCACCCAGCCAATCTTTATGTCATCCGCAAACTTACTAATCCTATCCCCCCCCCCCCCGCCACATAGTCATCTATGTCGTTTATATAGATGATGAATAATAGGAGATCCAGCACAGATCCCTCTGGTACGCCACTGGACATGGACTTCCAGTCACTAAAGCATCCTTCTGTCATCACCCTCTGCCTCCTACAACTAAGCCAATTTTGAATCCACCTTATCAAATTACCCTGTATCACATGTACATTTGCCTTCTTATAAGTCTCCCTTGTCAAAGGCTTTGCTGAAATCCATATAAACTACATCAACTGCACTACCCTCATATACACACCTGGTCACCCCCTCAAAAAATTCAATCAAATTTGTTAGGCATGACCTCCCTCTGACAAAGCCATGCTGACTATCCCTGATCAAACCTTGCCTCTCCAAGTAGAGATAGATACTCTCCTTCAGAAATTTCTCCAATCGTTTCCCTATCACTGACGTGACACTCACTGGTCTGCAGTTTCCTGGCTTATTTCTACAACCATTCTTAAATAGCGGAACCACATTAGCTGTTCTCCAGTCCTCTGGCACCTCCCCCGTGGCCAGGGAGGAATTAAAAATTTGGGTCGGAGCCCCTGTGATCTCCTCCCTTGCCTTCCTCAGCAGACTGGGACACAAATCATCCGGACCTGGAGATTTGTCCACTTTTACGCCTGCCAACACCTCCGATACCTTGTCACTCCCATTATCAATTTGCTCAAGAGCCCCGCAGTCTCTCTCCTCGAGTTCTATACCTTCACCCTCATTCTCTTGGGTGAAGATGAATGTGAAGTATTCGTTCAACACTCTACCGATGTCCTCTGGCTCCACCCATAGATTACCTGCTTGGTCCCTAATGGGCCCTACTTTTTCCCTGGTTATCCTCTTCCCATTGATGTACTTATAGAATATCTTGGGATTTTCCCTACTTTTACCAGCCAGAGCTTTCTCATATCCCCTCTTTGCTCTCCCAATTGCTTCCTTAAGCTCCATTCTGCACTTTCTGTACTCCACTAATGCCTCCGCTGATTTGCTTCCCTTGTATCTGCTAAAAGCCTCTCTTTTCCTTCTCAAAAGTAAAATCTTCATTAAGATGCAGGCATCTTTTAAAGTGAAACTAAAATTTAACTTCTCCTTTTCTTAACCCACAAATACAGTAACACATTCCTAACACCCACAAGTACAAATATAGCTTACTTAAGCTTCCTCTATTTCCTAACCATAATTCTTAGAACCCAGAGTTCAGCAGTCCATGGAGTGACAGAATGATGGCTTTTTGTCAGGCTGGTTCATGAGTTTCTCAAAAGAACATTCAGACAAATGGAGAGCATTGTGTCCCTTTAAATGTTGTGGGTTGCTTTGTATGTTCAAGGGTAATTTACCACAATGGTATTAGGATGAAAAACTTCAGTCATGTGGAGAGTTAGAGAAGTTGGGATTGCTCTCCTTAGAGCAAAGAAGGTTAAGGGAAGATTTAATTTCTTAAAACTTAATTTACGGGATGTGTGCATTGCTGGCTTGGTCAGCATTTATTGCCCACCCCTAATTGCTCTTCAGAAGGTGGTGGTGAGCTGCCTTTTTGAGCTGCTGCAGTCCCTGTGGTGTAGGTATACCCACAGTGCTGATAGGGAAGTGTTCGAAATTACAAAGGGTTTTCGATAGATTAAATAAGGAGAAACTGTTTCCAGTGGCAGGATGTTCAGTATCCAGGAGACACATTTGGAATGCACTTTCTGAAAGGGTGGTGGAAGCAGATCTAAAAGTAATTTTTAGAAGGGATTAGATAAATATTTGAAAAGGAAATAATTGCAGGACTCTGGGGAAAAGGTGAGGGTAGTGGAATGAATGGTAACCCCTTCAAAGAGCTGGCATAGACGCAGTGGGCTGAATGGATTCCTTCTGTGCTGTTCTGGAGTTCTATTTTTTTAAATTAATTTTTGAGCTCATCATTTTAGAGCTATCAATACTGCAGAATTGGAGTGTACCTTCTCAAGGGCAATTAGGGATGGGCAATAAATGCTGACCTAGCCAGCGACACCCACATCCCTCAAATTCATAAATAAAAGAGACAACAGGTCGGTACTGCAGCCTTGTGGTCCTGCCTGAGTGCACCAAAATTAGTGAATTTAATTTCTGCTGTTATGTTTAGCTTTTTATATTCATATTATTCATGTAGAGTTTAATGGACCAAGCCACCACCTGCTTTTCTTTCCCTTGATGTACAGAGCAAATGAGGGGCAGCAAAGAGATAGTTACAATCCTGGAAGTGATTACAGCACTCTGAGACTGTCATTAAGTTGGGTGGATGAGATTTCTTGGAAGAGAAGTCTCTCCTCAAGTTTCTTCTTCTCCTGTGTGTGACAAGTCTTATTGGCTTTTTAACATTGATCAGCATCAATAATTAAACATCTTCCTCTTTGTTTCTCCTCCCTCCTTCCCAGAACAACAATGCTGATTATACAACCCATCAATGTCCCGGCACTCCCAAACTCACGTTCGTGTAGGGTAGTGATCTATCCCAATCCCAATTTAACATCAACCGAAAGAAAGCCAAATTCATTCCAGCACCAGACCAAATCAAGAAGCAAGTGTGCAGATGGTTACAGGTTCACACCCAGCCTGAATCTCCTCATTTTAGTTCGTGTACAGATACAGACACTACAGCTGGTCTCAGAGTCCTGAGTTAGAGAGAAAAAGCACCAGAATTGACCCTCCTGCTCTGTGACCAATTGTTTTTCTGGAAAATATATACACAAATACTAGATTGGGATCTTGGTACAGTGTACCCCCAGTCCCCACAGGCAATATTACACTCAGACTCTGGCCTAAAATTCAGAGGGTGGCCGTTTGAGCTTGGAAGCTGACTATAATTGAGTTAATGCTTTCAGGAGAGGATGAACAGAATCACGTGGACACAGTCAGGGTCTTAAGAATTCCAAACACATGAGACTACAGTTAGAACACAACTTTTAGCAAAGGACTGGGGAAGAATTAGTGAGAGGTAGGAGTCTAACCAAGAGCCTAGATAATGTCAGCAATCTGAGGATTGAGATAACTGTTTTTCGTTAATGGGGAAGAGAAATACAATTGAAAAACGTGGGCACTAAACTCTGCATTTTTTAATGTGAACCTGTAAATTTTCTTGGGCCAATTTAGGAGAGTAAAGAACACAGGTTATCACTGCTGGGAAGCCACTGAAGTATTTCATTTCCATCCTCTCCAGTGCCCTGACTAACAGCCATTAACTATGGATCATAGATCAGTAAGTTGAGGAATCTTGATGGGCCTGAAGCTAATATATATCTCTTGTGCTTTATTGTAAAAATACATAAACACTCACTTGGTGGCCATATGCCTGAGCCGATGTCATTCTCTCATTTAGAAAAAATAATCTTTGGCGAGTGTACTGAACAAAGTTAAGCAGGCAGCCCTCTGAACTTAAGTGATGCCGAATATTGACTGGTATGCTAGTGTAGTGGTTATGTCACTGGACTAATCGAACAGACGAAAGTTCCCTCTAAACTGCACAGGTAAATTGCTTTGCATCAATGTGCTGTACAAGGATCGAACTGGCCACCCACAAGCAATGTTCCCTTTAAGATGCACTCAGTCATGCCCATATGTCCATCGTAAAGGGACCTTGTAGTACATCAAACTGGCTGCACACAGCAAACAGAGGTTGACATTGGCCTGGACTAATATTCAAGCAATGCGATCACCAGATCATTTGGTGAGGGGCAAGTGTTGCAAGAACATCAGGAGAGCCTCCGCTGCTCTTCTTCAAATTTTACCATGGGATCTATTTGCTTTTGAATTCACCATGATAGTTTGAGAATTTGAAATCACTTCTAAACATCTGGGAATAAAAAGCTGATACTAGAAAACTGACGGACTGTTGAAAATGTCCAACTTGTTCACTAATGTGCATTAGGAAAGGAAACCTGTTGCCCTTACCCAACCTGTTCCTATGTTTGATTCCAATCCTACACCAGTGTGGTTCATCCTGAAATATTGTAAGCTAAAAAAATGTGACTGCTGATTGTGCCCAGCAAGGTATCACAAATTGCAATGAAATAAATTGCCTGATCATCTGGTTCAGTGATTTGTGAGGGACAAGTGTTGTCCAGGACACTGAAAATTCCAATGCTCTTATTTGAATAACGCCATGGGATTTTCCACATGCACTGAAGGAGCCATCAGGGCCTCAGTTTAATGTCTCAGCTGAAGCATAGTACCCTTCACAATGCAGCAGCACTCCCTTGATACTGGCAGTAGGGTGGCAGTCTAGATTTCCTGCTCAAATCTCTGATGTGGGACATTCCCATAATCTTTTGGCTTGGAAGTGAGAGTTCTATCAACTGGGCCATGGCAAGCTTGATAGACTGGTGGTTTGGTCTGAGCCATCCATTATTGCTGCTTTTAAATTGAGTGAGAGTAGCCAAAGGTCCTTCTTCCCACCTGAACTTTCCTGGCTCAGGGTCATTATTCAGTATATTGCTGCCCACTTCTGTCACTGACAGTATTTTCCCTATATAAAAAATTCTAAAAAGAAAGCAATTTACCTTTAATTACATACTAATTAGAAGTATTGACATACTGAAATTGAAATATTATTTGTAGTGGTATAAAATTTTATTTTTTATCAAAGCTGAGATAGATTTTTAATCGGCAAGGGAATCGAGGGTTATGGGGAAAGGTAGGAAAGTGGAATTCAGGATTATCAGATCAGCCATGAGCTCATTGAATGGTGGAGCAGGCTCGACGGGCCGAATGGCATATTTCTGCTCCTACGTCTTATGGTCTAGCAGATCACATGTTATAAAGAAATCCCCCTTTTTTTGTTGGTGAACACTGGGTTGGGGGCAACACAGTGGTGTTGAGTGAAGACACCCTTGTTGGGAAAAGCAACTTAAATGGAAGTAGAAAACAAAAACAAAAACAGAATTACCTGGAAAAACTCAGCAGGTCTGGCAGCATCGGCGGAGAAGAAAAGAGTTGACGTTTTGAGTCCTCATGACCCTTCGACAGAACTTGAGTTTGAGTCCAAGAAAGAGTTGAAATATAAGCTGGTTTAAGGTGTGTGTGTGGGGGGCGGAGAGAGAGAGAAGTGGAGTGGGGGTGTGGTTGTAGGGACAAACAAGCAGTGATAGAAGCAGATCATCAAAAGATGTCAACAACAATAGAACAAAAGAACACATAGGTGTTAAAGTTAAAAGTTGGTGATATTATCTAAACGAATGTGCTAATTAAGAATGGATGGCAGGGCACTCAAGGTATAGTTCTAGTGGGGGTGGGGAGAGCATAAAAGATTTTTAAAAAATGTTTTTTTTTAAAA
Source organism: Carcharodon carcharias (assembly GCF_017639515.1). NCBI lineage: Eukaryota > Metazoa > Chordata > Chondrichthyes > Lamniformes > Lamnidae > Carcharodon > Carcharodon carcharias. The sequence continues at coordinate 104,378,101 of NC_054483.1, forward strand.
ATAATGGAAATAGGTGGGAAAAGGAAAATCTATATAATTTATTGGGAAAAAAAAGGAAGGGGGAAACAGAAAGGGGGTGGGGATGGGGGAGGGAGCTCACGACCTAAAGTTGTTGAATTCAGTATTCAGTCCGGAAGGCTGTAAAGTGCCTAGTCGGAAGATGAGGTGTTGTTCCTCCAGTTTGCGTTGGGCTTCACTGGAACAATGCAGCAAGCCAAGGACAGACATGTGGGCAAGAGAGCAGGGTGGAGTGTTAAAATGGCAAGCGACAGGGAGGTTTGGGTCATTCTTGCAGACAGACCGCAGGTGTTCTGCAAAGTGGTCGCCCAGTTTACGTTTGGTCTCTCCAATGTAGAGGAGACCACATTGGGAGCAACGAATGCAGTAGACTAAGTTGCGGGAAATGCAAGTGAAATGCTGCTTCAGTTGAAAGGAGTGTTTGGGTCCTTGGACGGTGAGGAGAGAGGAAGTGAAGGGTCAGGTGTTGCATCTTTTGCGTGGGCATGGGGTGGTGCCATAGGAGAGGGTTGAGGAGTAGAGGGTGATGGAGGAGTGGACCAGGGTGTCCCGGAGGGAGCGATCCCTACGGAATGCCGATAAGGGGGGTGAAGGGAAGATGTGTTTGGTGGTGGCATCATGCTGGAGTTGGCGGAAATGGCAGAGGATGATCCTTTGAATGCGGAGGCTGGTGGGGTGATAAGTGAGGACAAGGGGGACCCTATCATGTTTCTGGGAGGGAGGAGAAGGTGTGAGGGCGGATGCGCGGGAGATGGGCCGGACACGGTTGAGGGCCCTGTCAACGACCGTGGGTGGAAAACCTCAGTTAAGGAAGAAAGAGGACATGTCAGAGGAACTGTTTTTGAAGGTAGCATCATCGGAACAGATGCGACAGAGGCGAAGGAACTGAGAGAATGGGATGGAGTCCTTACAGGAAGCGGGGTGTGAGGAGCTGTAGTCGAGATAGCTGTGGGAGTTGGTGAGTTTGTAATGGAAATTGGTGGACAGTCTATCACCAGAGATTGAGACAGAGAGGTCAAGGAAGGGAAGGGAAGTGTGAGAGATGGACCACTTGAAAATGATGGAGGGGTGGAGATTGGAAGCAAAATTAATACATTTTTCCAAGTCCCAACGAGAGCATGAAGCGGCACCGAAGTAATCATCGATGTACCAGAGAAAGAGTTGTGGAAGGGGGCCAGAGTAGGACTGGAACAAGGAATGTTCCACGTACCCCATAAAGAGACAGGCATAGCTGGGGCCCATGCGGGTACCCATAGCCACACCTTTTATTTGGAGGAAGTGAGAGGAGTTGAAGGAGAAATTGTTCAGCGTGAGAACAAGTTCAGCCAGACGGAGGAGAGTAGTGGTGGATGGGGATTGTTCGGGCCTCTGTTCGAGGAAGAAGCTAAGGGCCCTCAGACCATCCTGGTGGGGGATGGAGGTGTAGAGGGATTGGACATCCATGGTGAAGAGGAAGCGGTTGGGGCCAGGGAACTGGAAATTGTTGATGTGACGTAAGGTGTCAGAGGAATCACGGATGTAGGTGGGAAGGGACTGGACAAGGGGAGAGAGAAGGGAGTCAAGATAACGAGAAATGAGTTCTGTGGGGCAGGAGCAAGCTGAGACGATCGGTCTACCGGGGCAGTTCTGTTTGTGGATTTTGGGTAGGAGATAGAAGCGGGCCGTCCGAGGTTGGGCGACTATCAGGTTGGAAGCTGAGGGAGGGAGATCCCCAGAGGAGATGAGGTCAGTGACAGTCCTGGAAACAATGGCTTGATGTTCAGTGGTGGGGTCATGGTCCAGGGAGAGATAGGAGGAAGTGTCTGCGAGTTGACGCTCAGCCTCCGCGAGGTAGAGGTCAGTGCGCCAGACAACAACAGCACTACCCTTGTCAGCGGGTTTGATGACAATGTCAGGGTTGGACCTGAGAGAATGGAGTGCAGTAAGTTCAGAGAGAGACAGGTTAGAATGGGTGAGAGGAGCAGAGAAATTGAGACGACTAATGTCGCGCCGACAGTTCTCAATGAAAAGATCAAGAGAAGGTAAGAATCCAGAGGGAGGGGTCCAGGTGGAGGGAGAATATTGGAGATGGGTAAAAGGATCCGTTGAACTGGGAGAGGACTCCTGCCTAAAGAAGTGAGCCCGGAGATGAAGACGGCGGAAGAAGAGTTCAGCATCATGCCGAGCCCGAAATTCATTGAGGTGAGGGCGTAAGGGTATGAAACTAAGACCTTTGCTGAGCACTGAACATTCAGCATCGGAGAGGGGAAGGTCGGGGGTATAGTGAACACACGGCTGGGGTTGGGATTGGAAGATGGGGTGGGGACGGAGGGACAGGCAGGGGTGTTGGTGTCGATGAGTTGTTGGAGCTTGCATTCCTTAGCACTTGAGAGAAAGAGAAAAAGTTTCTTGTTGAGGCATCGGATGAGCCGAAGGATAAAATGAAACTGGGGGCACGCGCAACTTTGAAAAAGGTACGGCGGTGCTGCTGGAGAGAGAGGTCGAGTGTGTTCATATGGCGGCGCATGGCACTGAGTGTGGATTTCAGAATGTGACGGGAACAGCAGTCCGAGAAACGTTTTATGTCCCAGAGATACCTGTAATCCTGGGAGGGTTCGAAACATGAGGGGTGGAATTTCAGTTGAAATCCACGTGGGGTAAGTCGGAGATGGAGACAGTCACTGAGAAAGGAGATATGGCTGTGAAAGCGGGTTTTAGTAAACACCTTGTCAAACACCAGGAGGGAAATGGAAAGCAAGGAAGGTGAGCAGGGCAAAAGAGAGGAATGGAAATCTTGTCGCAGAAAAGAACAGAACTTCTTCAAGCAGGTAGGCATTTCTTGAAGAGCAGTGGCAGTCAATTAAACACAGAGATAAAAACAAAAAAACTGCGGATGCTGGAAATCCAAAACAAAAACAAAAACAGAATTACCTGGAAAAACTCAGCAGGTCTGGCAGCGTCAGCGGAGAAGAAAAGAGTTGACGTTTTGAGTCCTCATGACCCTTTGACAGAACTTGGGTTCGAGTCCAAGAAAGAGTTGAAATATAAGCTGGTTTAAGGTGTGTGTGTGGGGGGCGGAGAGAGAGAGAGAGAGAGAGAGAAGTGGAGTGGGGGTGTGGTTGTAGGGACAAACAAGCAGTGATAGAAGCAGATCATCAAAAGATGTCAACAACAATAGAACAAAAGAACACATAGTGTTAAAGTTAAAGTTGGTGATATTATCTAAACGAATGTGCTAATTAAGAATGGGTGGCAGGGCACTCAAGGTATAGTTCTAGTGGGGGTGGGGAGAGCATAAAAGATTTAAAAATTTTTTTTTTTAAATAATGGAAATAGGCGCCGTTCTCGAGAATGCTGTCCTAGCCAGACAGCATTCTCGAGAACGGCGTTGTGAAGGTGCTTTATGAAGGCGTTGTGAAGGTGAAGGTTGGTTTATTGAATACAGTGCTGCTGGATTGAAGAGGGGTTGAGTTGCTGAACCGTGCGGTGATGCTGGTTGGACAGCTCCCAGGCTGGAGCGGGGTACTAGCGCTGAACCGTGCGATGGTGCTGAATGGACAGCCCCCACTTGAAGCGGGGTCGAGACGTTGAGCAGTGCAATAGTGCTGAATGGCCAGCTACCAGCCTGGAGCAGGGGAAGAGTTGCTGAACGGATGATGGTGCTGAATGGACAGCTCCCACTCTGGAGTGAGGTAGAGTTGCTGGACGGTACGATGGTGCTGGATGGACAGCTCTCGTAACTGGAGTTCCCAAATTACCACAGAAGAACAGGTCCCTAATTGGGGCGAGTTGGTTTGCTGAATAGTGAGCGAGTGCTGGATTCTAATGTACCTTTGAACGTTTCCCTAAGCATTTTCTCATTTCTAACCGATGGATTAGTTACAGTCCTGCAGTTTTCCATTTTCCTGCATTTTCTGTGTTGCTTAAAACCCAATTAAAGGATATAATTTGCAGCAGAAACCATAACCGTGTTAATAAATGAGAATATCGTACTGATGGAACAATGAACACACTTCACTAGATACTATTACAAATTGAGTAGAGCACACATGCTAACATCATTGCTGTCAGGATGTCATCACAATTTATCTCCCGTTGGTGGGGCAATTTGTATAATTTCACTTTTGAAGCAAGACAATTAATCATAACTTAAAGGGGACTGAATGTCACAGTATACATGGGGGAGATGGTGACATTAAGGCAATGTCATTGGACTAATAATCTAGAGGCCTAGACTAATGTTATGAAGACATGGGTTCAAATCCTACCATGGTAGTAGGTGGAAGTAATAAAAGAATTGAAATTTACTCCTAGTAATGGTGACCATGAAACTATCATCAATTGCCAAAAAAAAAACCCCTCTAGTTCAGTGATGTTGTTTTGGTAAGAAAATCTGCCATCCTTACTTGGTCTAGCTTACATGTGACTCCAGATCCAGCAATGTGGTTGACTCTTAACTGCCCTTTGCAATGGCCTAACAAGCCATTCAGTTCAAGGGCAATTAAGGATTTGCAACAAATGCTGACCTTTCCAGCAATGCCCACGTCACATGAAGGAATAAAAACTAACATTTTAACGCCCAGCTTCAAATTCAACTTAATTGTCAGTCTAGTTTGGAAACTCTTGAGGTTTTTTTGTTATTTAATTGACACATGCCCAGTGTGCAGGTCATCACCAAAGCTGAAAAAAGAAGAGAAAAGAAACCAGGTTGAAGTGATTAACTGACATCAAGCTTTGGGTTTAAAAGCAAAAACAAGAAAGAATGACTGAGAGAGATGAACAATTCTACAGTGACTCAGAAATGCCATCACAATGGCTGACATAAAAATGGAAATGGTAAGCTGATAATGTAGGTACCCATTCACCTTTGACATTCAGGTGCATCATTAAATCAGTGTAGAGGGATGCTTACTCTCCATACATGCACCTCATCCAAGGATGTTTGATAGTACATGTTAAAATAAGATTAACCTGACCTGAGATTAATGACACTGACACAGAATTGAATAAGTAGGAAAACTTTCTGTTCATCATTTTGAAGGGGAAAAAATGTCAACAGAAAAATATCCCTCAGGTGATTATATCTGTGCTGAATTTTCCATGAAAATGGGACAAGTGAAAAATTGAAGCAAAGAGAATTACTAAATGAGAAATAAAGATTTCTACAGCAGCTTTCAGATCCCACTTCACAACCAATCAATACGTTTTACATGTAGTCACTGTTATGATGTACGTAAATACAGCAGCCAATTGTACACAACAAGATCCCACAAATAGCATGTGATTAATGACCAGATAACTCATATTAAATGTTTATTGAGGGATAAGTATTGGCCAGGACATGTGTGACAACTCCCCTGCTCTTTGCATAGGGCCCATCTGATCATTTATATCAGCCTGAGAGGACAGGCAGAGCTCCAGTTTAATGTCTCATCTGAAATATGGCACTTTGACAGTGCAGCACTCCTTCAGTCAGTACTGCATTGGAGTGTCAACCTAAGCTATGTGCGCAAGTCTTTGGGATGAAACTTGAATCCTTGACCTTCAGGGATGAGAGCACTACCAACTTAGCCATGGCTGACACCTGGACTGAGCCTTTGTCACTTCTGAGTTATTTTCTCCCAGGCACAAACATGCTCTATAGATTTATCCCCATCTCCCTTTCATAGATATCTGTTTGCTAATGGTACTGCTTATGTCTGTCTAAGCTCAAGGGAGCTTAATATAGCAAACAAGGAGGGGAAAAATTCTAACCCTTGGACTAGTGTCCCTTGTTATTGATGGGCATAAGTCAGAAAGACTTGGCAAGAGACAGAAAGAATGAAAAGAGATATGAACATGTAACCATTGACAGCACAAAGCAACTCTAAACTCCAGTTTTTCTAAATGTTTTTTATTGTTGTACAATTGCAGTTGCTGAAATCTTCAGTGTCATTGACTGTAATAATCAGCACAATAATCTGTAAGATCAATCCATAATGAGTCAAGAGTCAAACATTGTGCCAGTGGAAACTGTTGTCTTCTGTTCCTCTAGAGAGACATGTCAAGGAGGGGCCTGGGACACTGTAATCCCTGGAACTCCGTTGAATACCAGTGTGAATCATGGTCATTTTACATGCAGCAAATGTCAGTATTCCTGTGACAAAAGGACTCGTGGTGACTGACATTCCAGGCAATGTTATCACTAAATCAACCCAGAACAATCAATTTGAGAGGGAGAGAAAAAGAACTTCCAAACATTTCTCTCTCTGGCTTTCAATTTAAGTCATTGTTCTAATATTCTGCACAGCACAAGGAAAGGTATTGACTTACTTTTTAGAACACAAATGACATGATATCAATTTGAAATGGTTGCCCATCCAGTAACTAGGACACATTGATGATGTGTTTAGTTCAGAATAACAATGTCTCATAAAGCAAGTGAATTTGCTGTGGCTGTCACTGTCACTGACTCGCTGTGATTGGAGAATAATGTTGAATCAAAGAACCAAGAGATAAGTATTTGTGATTACTAGTACAATAGGAACAAATACTGCAGATGCTGGACATTTGAAGTATAGATAGAAAATGCTGCAAGTACTCAACAGACCAGACGGCATCTGTGGAAAGAGAAGCTGAGTTAATGTAGGTCTGAACTGGACAATGTTAGAGAGGTAACAGGTTTTAAGCAACTGCAGAGGCAGGGAACAAAGGAACATTGGAGCAGGAGTAGGCCATTTGCCCTGTCTAGCCTGCTCTGGCATTTAAAAAAGGGAAGGGTTGAAAAGACCTAAAAGAAAGGTCTGTGATAAAATGGAAGACTGGAGAGTTTTAATGAACAACAGAATCAATAATTGCGCCTGCTGTCTGAAACACATTAGGTTATGATCTGAAACTGTTGAACTACATGTTCAGCCCAGAAGGCTGTAAAGTGCCTAACTGAAAGATGAGGTGCGATTCCTCAAGCTTCCATTGAGCTCCAATGAAACAATGGCCGAGAACAGAGAGGTCAGTGGGGAAAGAATGGAGAATTAAAATAGTAAGCAGCCAAAAACTCAGTCATGATTGCAGATTGAACAAAGGTGTTAATAAAGCAATCACCCGATCTATGATTGGTCTCCCTGATGTAGAGGAAACAACATCATGTGCAATAAATATAATATACTAAATTGAAAGAGGTCCAAGTAAATCGCTGTATATATTATATGGGTGATTACTAGGCAATGGGTTAATAAAGCATTGTTGTATAGAAGGAAATAAATCATTCATACCATAGAAAATATGTTGCCTTAAGAATCCTAACATCCTGTGTCAAGCATGCTAGAAGAATTCCTCTCGCTGGATTCAAGGATGATAGATTCTGTTTTGTTTTTAGTTACTTTATATGTACAAGGCAGATGTGGAAAATTGGTCTTAGCTACCTGTATTTCAAAAAACGTCACACGGCTGAAGTCACTGCAATGGCCAATATGCAAAATAGAACCAGACTTAAAGCAGAAACTGTCATCTCTTATCTCACATCAAGACCAAATCATGTTGCATGGCACTACCACCGTGCTAAATGGAATAGATTTGAATAGATCTAGCAACTGAAGACTGGGCATCCATGAGGTGCTGTGGGCCATCATCAGCAGCAAAATTGTACTCAAAACACAATCTGTAACCTCATGGCCCGGCATATCCCCCACTCTACCATTACTATCAAGCCAGGGGATCAGCCCTGGTTCAATGAGGAGTGCAGGATGGAATGCCAGGAGCAGCACCAGGCATACCTAAAAATGAGATGGCGACGTGGTGAAGCTATAACACAGGACTACCTGCGTGCCAAACAGCATAACCAGCAAGTGATAGACGGAGCTAAGTGATCCCACAACCAGTGCATTAGATCTAAGCTCTGCAGCCCTGTTACATCCAGTCGTGAATAGTGATGGACAATTAAACAACTCACTGGAGGAGGAGGCTCCACAAATACCCCCATTTTCAATGATGGGGAAGCCCAGCCCGTCAGTGCAAAAAATAAGGCTGAAGCATTTCCTACAATCTTCAGCCTCAAGTGCCGAGTGAATGATCCATCTCAGCCTCCTCCGGAGGTCATCAACATCGCAGATGCCAGTCTTCAGCCAATTCGATTCACTCCACGAGGTATCAAAGAAACGGCTGAAGGCACTGGAGACTAAAAATGCTATGGGCCCTGACAACATTCTGGTAATAACACTGAAGACTTTTGCTCCAGAACTTGCCACGGCCCTAGCAAAGCTGTTCCAGTACAGCTACAACACCGGCATCTACCCAGCAATGTGTAAAATTGCCCAGATATGTCATGTCCACAAAAAGCAGGACAAATCCAACCCAGCCAACTAGCTCCCCATCAGTCTACTCTCGATCATCAGTAAAGCAATGGAAGGGGTCATCAACAGTGCTATCAAGTGGCACTTGCTTAGCAATTACCTGCTCACTGATGCTCAGGTTGGGTTCCACGAGAGCCACTCAGCTCCTGACCTCATTACAGCCTTGATTCACACATGGACAAAAGAGCTGAACTCCCGACATGAGGTGAGAGCGACTGCCCTTGACATCAAGGCAGCATTTGACCGAGTGTGGCATCAAGGAGCCCAGCAAAACTGGAGTCATTGGGAATCAGAGGGAAAACTCTCCACTGGTTGGAATTGTACCTAGCACAAAGGAAGGTGGTTGTGGTTGTTGGAGGTCAGTCACCTCACCTCCAGGACATCACTGCAGGAGTTCCTCAGGGTAGTATCCTAGGCCCAACCATCTTCAGCTGCTTCATCAATGACCTTCCTTCCACCATAAGGTCAGAAGTGGAGATGTTCGCTGATGGTTGCACAATGTTCAGCACCATTCATGACTCCTCTGGTACTGAGGCAGTCCATGTCCAAATGCAGCAGGACCTGGACAATATCCAGGCTTGGGCTGACAAGTGGCAAGTAACATTCGCACAACACAAGTGCCATATAATGACCATCTCCAACAAGTAAGAATCTAACCATCCCCCATTGACGTCCAATTACCATCACTGAAACCCCCACTATCAACATCCTGGGGGTTACCATTGACCAGAAACTGAACTGGCTTAGCCATATAAATACTGTGGCTACAAGAGCAGGTTAGAGGCTTGGAATCCTGTGATGAGTAACTCACCAACAAAAACAAAAAGTGCTGGAAAAACTCAACACGTCAGACAGCATCTGTGGAGGGAGAGAGACAGAGTTTACTTTTGAATCCGTATGACTCTTCTTCAGGTAAAGAAGAAGTCATACGGACTCGAAACTCACGTCGGGAGTTCAGCTCTTTTGTCCATATGTGAACCAAGGCTGTAATGAGATCAGGAGTGGCCCTGGTGGAACCCAAACTGGGCGTCAGTGAGCAGGTTATTGCTAAGCAAGTGCCACTTGATAGCACTGTTGATGACCCCTTCCATCACTTCACTGATGATCGAGAGTAGACTGATGGGGAGCTAATTGGCTGGGTTGGATTTGTTCTGCTTTTTGTGGACAGGACATATCTGGGCAATTTTCCACATTGCTGGGTAGATGCCGGTGTTTCAGGTTTCCAGCACCTGCAGTATTTTGCCTTTATCTTAATGAGTAACTCACCCCCTGACTCCCCAAAGCCTGTCCACCATCTACAAGGTACAAGTCAGGAGTGTGATGGAATACCCTCCACTTGCCTGGATGAGTGCAGCTCCCACAACACTCAAGAAGCTGGACACTTTCCAGAACAAAGCAACCAGTTTGATTGGCATCACATCCACAAACATTCACTCCCTCCACCACTGACACACAAGATGCACTACAGGAATTTACCAAGGGTCCTTAGAGAGCATCTTCCAAACCCACACAACTACCATCTAGAAAGACAAAGGCAGCAGCTAAATGGGAACACCACCACCTGGAAGTTCCTCTCCAAGTCACTCAGCAACCTGATTTGGAAATATATAGCTGTTTTCACTGTCGCTGGGCCAAAACCCTGCAACTCCCTTCCTAACAGCACTGTGGGTGTACCTACACCACATGGACTGCAGCAGCTCTAGAAGGCAGCTCACCACCACCTTCTCAAGGGCAATTAGGGGTGGGCAATAAATGCTGGCCCAGTCAGCAAAGCCCACATCCCGTGAATTAATTAAAAAAAAGACAGACTGTTTGTGAGGCCCGGGCAGATTGTTTGATCTGTTAGTTTGTCAGGACTCAGAAACGTTGTCCCCAGTCAGAATCAAATGATGCATGGTCAAAGTAGGAACAGATAATCAACAGCTCAATAATGCATGATTTTATTTTTTTCTCTCAGCACGTGAAGAAGGCTGACTTTTGTTGCCCACCCCTAATTTCCCCTGAGGAGGTGGTGATGAGGCACCTTTTCCTTCAACTGAAACAATCATGTTCCCACAATCATGTTAGGTCTGGGATTTTGACTTAGCAGCATTATGGAGCAGCAACATATGACCAACTCAGAAAGGTTCATGACTTGGAAGTAATGATGTTCCCATAATTGTGTTACTGTTATCCTTGGTGGAAGTGGTTGCAGGGCTGGGAGCCGTTGTTGGAGTAACCTTGGTAAGTTCTAGATGGCACACAATGTGGCAGAGCTGGAGTGGGTGCATCAATTGGCACCTCTTCCTTGAGAGGATTATGGGCCAAGATCACTTCTGGAGAATTCTCTCACATCTTTGGTTTCAATTCAGGCTAACTAACACAGAAGCTTGCTATATGAACATGAACTCTGCAATACCCACTGCAAGCACTCTACCATGAAAAACTACAGCCGTTTCATTCAGAATCAATGACTCTAGACAAATAACGACTACAAGAAATAAGTTCCAGAAAGCTAGTCTAATCTTTTGTGGTTTAGCAATGCTTTTCCAATCATTTTGACTTGATTCATCTAACTGCTTTTATGTAATCATCTTAATTTTGATAAATCTGAAATTAGGCTTAGCCCACACATAATAACCTGGCAGTGTGATGCTTATCACCTTTCAGAGTAAACAAGAGAATTAGATAGACTTTCTACCTGATGCCCAGTGTGTTAAACAATATGTCAATGTCAATATGCCTGACTTAGTCATATTGAACAACAGGGGAACAGAGTCTCAACATTGAATGCAGAAGGAAAAAAAGAGTTTAGCTTTAATTACTTTATGTGGAAAAGGATGACTATATGAAATGGAATATTAAGGCAGTTCATTGGAACTGATTATATATGAATATTTAGAAGAGCATTGGATAAGCATCTGAAGAAAAATTGGTGCAGGGTATGAGACCATTATGGGGCGTGATATTTCCAAGGAGATGGAGTGACCTGTGCCATTGCCTTTTCCTGTCCAATACATTGTTATATTCTCATTGTAAATTCTGTAAATTATCTCACTCATGGCACACACAAGGTGCAGGATTCATTGTTTTATTCTTTCATGGAATGTGGGTGTCGCTGGCTGGGCCAGCAGTTATTGCCCACCCCTCATTGCCCTTGAGAAGGTGGTGGTGAGCTGCCTTCTTGAACCGCTGCAGTCCATGTGGTGTAGGTACACCCACAATGCTGTTAGGAAGGGAGTTGCAGGATTTTGACCCAGCGACAATGAAGGAACGGCGATATATTTCCAATTCTGGATGGTGAGTGGTTTGGAGGGGAACTTGCAGGTGATATTCGACTTGCACAGGAAGCTGAGTATTGGCTGTAAGCACAAGACAAAATGTTGGGAAAGAGCCTAAATTGTATCAATGGGCTGGAACCCCATAACCGGACTGGAGCTCATAATGGAGACTGACACTATAGTACACCACCGAGGAAGCACTGTATTAGTGAGAGTGCCACACTTCAAATGCAATGAGATCCTGGTTGCTTGTGTGAGTTGTTTAGATGAACTCTACATCCTAAGGCATCATTTGAAGAAAGGTACAGTGCTGTACCCCAACCCCCAACCCCCCAACCCCTCCACAATATAATTTTGCCTATGGTTTATCTCAGTTACAAACCTCTGCATCTCTTGGGAAAACACTGCAGCTGACCAGCACATATGGAGGCAGGGACAATGGTGGCATAGTGGTAATGTCACTGGACTAGTAATCCAGAGGTTTAGGCTAATGCTCTGGGGATGTGAGTTCAAGTCCCACCATAGCAGCTGGTTGGATTTGAACTTAATTAACAAATCTAGAATTGAAAGCTATTCTCAGCAATCATGACCATGAAACTAAAGACCCATCTAATTCACTAAAGGGAAGGAAATCTGCTCTCCTTACCTGGTCTGGCCTATACCTGAGTCCAGACCCCACAGCAATGTGGTTGACTCTTAACTGCCCTCAGAAATGGCCCAGCCACTCAGTTCAAGGATAATTAGGGATTTGTAACAAATGCTGGCCTTGTCAGATGTCCATATCCCATGAAAGAATAAAGAAACAAAAGCACTGACGTTTGGTGCAAAATGTTTTGAGGCTAAACTCACAACATTCAACATGCCATAGCGAGGCCAGAGCTGTAGAAGCTCCCCCAAGCAGCAACAACACCAACATGAACTGCCAGTTCTGTGGACGTCCATGTCGATCCCACATTGGACTTAGGACGTACTCGAACAATAAGGAGTCTACCACTATCTCACTGCTGTTCATGAGGTGTTGCTGAATGGGTGTAGAATGGCTGTCAATTGCCTATACTATTGGGCATTGTGTAAAGCACTTTGAGCTGTGGAAATATTGATCAGGTACTCTCTAAATGTCAGTGTTTTTTATGTGAAGGAATAAGATTGTGTTAACAGTTTGCAAATATTGTTAATGTTGTGGACGACAACTCTTCCAAGAATCATGTAACCTTAACCATAACCCTAATCCAAACTTTAACTTTAACCTTTAACTTAACCCTAACCCTTAAACCCAACTGTCACCCTGCTCTAACTCTAACCCTAACTCTAATCATAACCGGAGCCTTGACCCTAAATGTAGCCTAAACTCAAGTCCAAAATCAAACCCAACCCCTTGCCTCTTTTGGTCAAACGTAAATGATACCTGTGGTGAAAAATTAAATTCGACAATGTTGTTTCATGGAAGCATGAAAGAATCCAACGGCTGGTCTCTGTCAGTCTCTCTCTCTCTCTATGGGACTGTTTGTATAACAGTCTCATGTGGTTTTCATATAGAACTGGACAAATGCTAAAATGTGTGGACATTGAATGGTGGTGATCATGGTTGTTAACCGTGTCACCCATATTAAAACACACTGCTGATTCTCAACACAAAAAAATACTACAGATGCTGGGAACCTGAAATAAAAACAGAAAATGCTGGAAATACTCAGCACGTGTGGCAATATCTGTGAAGTGAGAGAAACAGAGTTAATGTTTCAGGAGTTCTGATAAATGGTCACAAACCCTGAAACATTAACTCTCTTTCTCTCTCCACCGATGCTGCCAGACCAGCTGAGTCTTTCCAGCACTTCCTGTTTTCATTCTGATACTCAGTATCTCTGCCTAGGTTTGAGTGCCACCTGGCTGAGGGACTTCAGGGCTAAGAGGCTGGGTAATGATACTATTCTAATCATATTTTCCAGCACTAGGCCCATATCCTTGTATGCCATGACATTGCAAGTGCACATCCAAATACTTCTTAAATGCTATGAGGGTTTCTGCCTCTACCACCCTTTCAGGCAGTGAGTTCCAGATTCCCACCATCCCACCACCCCTCCCCCACCCCACCCCACCCCTCCCCCCAACCGGCTGGATCGTCCACCCACTTCGGCAGCAAAAGACATCAACGTGTTTCACAACAGCACGTAAGGAACGTGCACCTGGCGGGCTGCACTTCGCTCGGCACTTCAAGGTTTGTTTGCCTTCCTTGCTTGAGTCGGCAGTCACAGTCATCAGCGCCAGGCTTCACAGACAGCACCACATCACTTTCAGGGCGGCTCACGGGCCTGTCTCTACCTACCAGATCAGCCATATGTGGGTGGCTTTTCACCGGCTGCAGGGCAAAGTCTCGATTGGAGAAGGAGGAGAAGTGGCCTCGGGCAAGGTAAGGGCCTGCAGGGCGAGGGCTGTACTGAGGAACGAGGATTATCCAGGGTGTGTATGGGGGCACATATTGATCTGTGGAACTGACCTCAAGACGGTGAGGGTTGATGAGGCAGCCTCCAGAGGAGGTGAGGCCAGATGGACATGTGAGGGTATGTCTGTTAGAGAATGAGTGGTGATGTCACAGAATCACAGGATCTTAACAGCGCAGAAGGAAGACACTCTGCCCATCATGTCTGCACCATGGCAGTCTATAGACTGCACCGAGCAATGTAACTGCACCCTTTTTGTTCCTTAGTTGTAGCCAAATTGATTCTGTCCTTGAACCCTCTGGGACATCCTCTTTCTCCAGCACTGCAATGCTCTCCTTAACCAATACTGCCATCCCTCCTCCTTTCCTTCCTTTTCTATCTCTTCTGAACACCTTGAACCTGGGAATATTTATCACCCAGTTCTGCCCTTCCTTGAGCCAGGTCTCTGTTATCACCACAAAATCATGTTTCCACATGGCAATCTGCGCCTGTAACTCTCCAATCTTATTTACTGTACACTGTGCATTCTCATACATGCATAGTAACCCTGATTAGATTTTGTTACTTTCTCCCTTACCCCGATTTTACCTATTAACTTACTGTTCTCTATACTAGTCCCTCCCAGTATTTTGCGCGCCCTGGTATTACCCTCTAATATTTTTTCTTGGTTCCCACATCCCTGCTGAGTTAGTTTAAAGCCCTCCCAACAGCACTAGCACAACACCCCACAAGGAACTCAGTCCCAGCTCTGTTCAGGTGCAACCTGTCTGGCTTGTACAGGTGCCATCTCCCCCAGAGCCAGTCCCAGTGTCCCAGGAAGCTAAAGCCCTCCCTCCTGCACCATCTTTCCAGCCATGCATTCATCTGTCTTATCCTTCCATTTCTGTACTCACTGGCACCCTTGAGCTGCCAGTGAATGAGATGCCGGTGAATATGTGATGGGCTTGAGTGTGTGAGTTTAGAGCGAGGAGATGGTTGCCGTACCCTGGCTGCACAGCTGAGATCATTCATCCTCTTTCTGCATTGGATGGCCAACCTCTCCTGTGCAACATTGGCACTGATCACCACTGCCATCGCCTACCAAGCCAGAGTGGTAATGTAACTGCCCTTCCTGCAGCCAGAACAGGGGTAGAGGATATCACAGCGGGGCCTCCAAGGCATCCAAAAGCTGCTCGAGGGCTACAGTCTTCTTGCCTTTCAGGCCCATGTCTTCTTTGCTGCGGTCCTGGGCTGGAAGCACAGAGTGCGTCTGTACTTTAAATGTGGTGCCTGGCGTGATGAAGTGGCGAGGTGGTGGCGTGGCAGGTGAATCGGAGCCCGCCCGCCATGGAAATGGTGTATATCCCAGGATTGCATAAATAATGCAGCGGGTTTGGGCGATACAGCGTGAGAAGCCGCCAATTGCTGCCGTTCAGTAAAATGATATTTTCCTGCCCCTAGTGCAAATCTGGGGGGGGCGGGGGAACGATTCCACCCCACATCTCCACACATCAGGCTCCAATGTGTGATAATGACCAAATAATCTATTCTAGTTTTGGTTGAGAGTTTAATGTTGTCAGGACATCAGAGAGAACACCCCAGCTCTTTTTTGAAATAGTATCACAGCAAGTTTTATATCCACCCAAGAGGGAAGATGGGCCTCAGTTTGAGACCTCATCCAAACAACAGCATAGCACTCACTCAGTGCTGCAATGGAGCATCAACCAAGATTGCACACTCAACTCATAGAGTGGAATCTGAACACACAATCTTTGAACTCTAAGACCATAGTGCTAACCATTGAGCCACAGCTGCCATCCGAAGTCACCATACCACAAGGGAGAAAGAGAGAGACAGAGAGAGTTAATGGGGCCCAGAGAAACAGGGCTCATTGATGTTTAGTATTAGTTCAATCTCAGTTATGTATCAATTGTTAGTGTGTGTTACAGCACAATGCTGGAGAGCACAAATGGACTTGGCATTGGAAGGAAAGAAATAATGGAGAGGGGTCATCAACACATGAAGGTGGATCAGCTCAGAGGCCCAGTCTGCTGGGCCAGTAAAGACAAGATTCGTCATGTCATGTAGACCATTCAGACTTCTCTTAATGTGAGAGATTTTCCATGAGATCATTACTTCCACTGAGTGCTTCAAAATGGCTGCTTCTCACGCAGTATCACCCCAAACCTGCTGCATTATTTATGCAATCCTGGGATACACACCATTTCCATGGCAGGCGGGCTCTGACTCAACTGCCACTTCATCACACCAGGCACCACATTTTTCATTCTCGGGTCAAGTGATCTTAGATAATGCAAGTCAGAACAAAATGGTTTGGGGCCAGAGGTTGATCCAGTGGAATCCTACACAGCTTTGCTCAGACTACAGATATAGGAGTCTCTGTGGGTCATCTTGCTGTGTAGTTTCAAATTCTAGACATGAGAATGAGCAAAACATTGCTTTTGGCCTTTCAAGGATAAGATTTAAAAGTTTTCATATGGAAATCTAGAAATTTTTCCTCCTTTTTTCACCAGCAATCTGCTCTCTCAACACCCCCATCTACCTCTCCAACCCTCTTGCCATTCTTCCTTATTTGTTACCATGCCCAAAGTGTTGGGTATCCACTTCTACCTCTTCACACTGCATGTGCGAGCCTTTACACAGAGCATTGCGGGCTTTTCCACCACAAGGGGAATTGTAACCAAACCTGACTCCCATTTGACCTGCATGCCCTTGTGCACTTTCAGTAATATTTTGGAATCCTGTATCTGAAGAATTTGGGACAGAATGTGGTGAGTGGAATGATGCTCGGCAGGAACAGGTGAATTTAGGCCTATGGTTCCAAATCTCTCCCTCGCAGGGGGTTTTCCTCATTTCATGTTTGGGTTTGTTGTAGGCTAGAGATTGATCACTGTGATCAGTCAATAATTTCATCATTGTTGTATCATGCAACTACCAGGATGGTAGAAAGTGAACTAGATGGATCTTAGGAATTGCTGGCTGCAGAAAGACCAAGTTCCTGTGCAATGAGTTCTTTACTAATGCCTTGTAGTGAAGGAAATCTGTAACCTTACCCAGCCTGGTCTATATGTGGATGACTCTAAAGTGGCCCAGCAAACCATTTAATTGTAGCAATTAAGCCAAGAGGCTTTCCAAGCTTCAGGAAGATGACCACTTCTCATGAGCAAGTAGGAAGGAGCAATAAATGCTGGTCTGATTAGCAACACCCGCACCCTGAGAATGGATTTTTAAAAAGTCACTTACAGAAGACAACACTGCTGACAGTGCAACACTCCTTCAGTACAGCACTGCACTAAAGCATCAACTCGTTCCATAACCCACTGACTCCGAGGGGAGAGTATTATTGGCTGAACCAAGCTGAATAATGTGGGATGTGAGGTTAAGTGGACATTCTGGAGTTTTGCTTGATTTATTTGAGGAGCAAGCAGAAACTGGATGCAATAGAGTTAATCAGTGAGGAGATTGCAGAGGCCTGTTAATGGTGTGCTGAATTGTCACAATGGCCATTGCTGTATTCTTGAGATAGAGGAATCGCTGGTAAGTCTACCAGTTATTGCCTACACACTAGTTGCCCTATGAAGGTGGTGGACACTCTTTCGAAGCTGCTGCCATCTATGTGGTGAAGGTGTTCTCACAATGGTGCAAAATAGGGAGTTCCAGGGCATTGGCCTTGTAATGATGAAGGAAAGATGATACATGTAGAAGAACTTGCATTGCTATCGCAGCTTTCACAACCTCAGGATGTCCCAAGACGCTTCACAGTGAATGAAATCATTTTGAAGTGTAGTCACTGTTGTAACCCAGGAATCACAGCAGCCAATTTACACACAGCAAGCTCCCACTTCAACATGATAATGGTTAGATTATCTGTTTTAATTGGTTAAAGGATTAAATATTGGCCAGGACACCAAGAAGAACACCCCTGTACTTCATCAACTAGGGCAATGGATAGCTTACATCCACCTGAGAGGGCAGACAGAGCCGCAATTTAATGTCTAATCCCAAAGACAGCACCTCTGACCATTAAGCACTCATGCTGCTCTGGGAGTGTCAGCCTGGATTAAGTACTGGAGTGGGATGTGAACCAACAACCTCCTGGCTCAAACGTGCCACCCACTGAACCAATCAGGTATCTAAATCAAGATGGCATATAGCTTGGAGGGGAATCCGGAGGCATGAATGGTGCAATAATTTTTCTTCTCTCTCTGCTCTCTCAACCAGTCATCATGTAGTCCCCAGGAGACCAGAAAGAACTGATATTATTAAACACTATCCCCTTCAAATCTAAGGCAATGATCAAATCTCATTCAGAAAGGTTGTGGGGCAGATACAGAAAGAGTTAAATTGCCTGGACTCCACCAATCTTCAGTGGATGGAGATACTGAGTAAAACAAACTGCAACAAAATGCTGATCAGCACTGGATATTTAGACCAAGAAATGTTTTGCTTTAATCAGGGTTAAGAGTGGAACAAGGGCTGTACAGATAACGGTTAAAGAGAGTCAGGTTACAAACCTCTGTAGTGCAGATGAATTAATAATTAATTCAAAGAAAAACAGGAAGAGCTGAATAAAAACATATATTGTACAAATAAGTCGTTTGATCTCTAACCTACGTTGCTTTCTCCAGGAAATGCTTAGCTCTGGATTGACTGTGTTAATGGTTTAAACATTAATGATTCAAAAGGGTCCATCATTGTGCATCCTGAAGCAGGAAGCTGCATAACGGGAGTGATTGAGAAATAATTTGCTCCATTGGGATTCTGTACAAAGCGAGTGAATGGGAATGGGTTCATTCCATTGGGATCGTATACAGTGGGATTGACTTGCAAGGGGTTTGGTCCTTGGGGATTGTCTACAGTTGGAGTGAACAGGAAAGGGTTTGGTCCTTTGGATTCTGTACAATGAGAGTGAATGGGAAGGGGCTTGAGTCCATTGGGATTGTGTACAATGGGAGTGAATGGGAATGGGTTTGGGTCCATCAGGATTCAACAGAGTGCAGAACAAGAAATTGTCTTTTCCAATGGGAATAAATGTGCGGGTCACTGGTAGGTGTTAGATTAAGATGTGCAGTGTAGAATGAAAAAAGTTATTCAGGATGCAAGTGTATTGCATTGCCAATAAATAGATAGAGCACAAACACCCCTCAGCACTTTGATTTTTACTTTAAGAGGAATAACTGAACTCAGTTGAAGACAGAAAGACTGCAGGGTACTGATGGGGTGTGTTAGTTTAGGAACTGAGCTTTCACTTTGGGCACTTAGGTAGAAATGAAGCCCAGTCTCCAGGCTTTATCTCTGTCCCTCTTCTCTTCATCAATTTACTGTTGTTCTTTATTTAACACAAAATTGACAATCTCATTCGGAGATGATAAAGGATAGTGTAGACTGAAGATGACCTTCCATCAAACCACTCAACTCTGTATCTAACCCATACTATACCTGACAATGTTAGATGGGGACAGTGTAGAGGGGGCTTTACTCTGTATCTAACCCTATGCTGTACCTGCCTTGGGAGTGTTTGATGGGGACAGTGTGGAGGGAGATTTACTCTGTACCTAACCCCATGCTGTAATTGTCCTGGGAGCGTTTGATGGAGGCAGTGTAGAGGGAGCTTTACTCTGTATCTAACCCTGTAGTGTACCTGTCCTGGGAGTGTTTGATGGAGACAGTGTAGAGGACCACAAGCCCTCCTCATCTTCAGGAACACAGTAAAAAGTTGGTCGGGGCTGTCTCATATGGGCCCATGTCTCAAGCGCTACTCTCCTGTGTGAGTTGGAAGCTGGTTGAGTGGTTGTCTCCATTATAGGCACCGAGTTATTACAATGAAATGTTAATGGCCCGCACCCTAGGCTCCTGCTTTAGATTAACAGACTGACTGTGTAAATATTTGTTTTCTGATCTGGAAGCTCCATGATTCAAGTGGCTGCTCACCAGCAGTCATGCTCCGCAGAGACTCCAGCAGATTTTAACAGGATAATCGGAGTGTGTGACTTCTCACAGGGAAATAGAAAACCTCTCTGTGCAGGCCTGGATCAAATATTCATTTAGCATTGCATCACTGTAACCAAAACTGAGCCTCAAACTAACTCAACAGTTAGTTGAGAATTTTTATCTTCTTAATAATGCACGCAAGGGTGGCCCTTTCACAGGGATATATATCATTTTATGATTGGGTGACCAGTGTGTGTGGGGAATTTCAATGAGGGGGATTTTCCTGGTGGCGGAGCAGTCTCTACCAAACCCTGTTCCCATACTCTGGGCAAACCTTTCATCAGAACTGCCAAACTGTCCCGTTCAGTCCTGACGGGTATGGCTCCCTCCGTGCTCCCCACACAAACTGACGACCAGTGCTCCTGGTGGTTTTCTATCTCAGGGTGTAAAGTTGCAGCGAGGATTTGATACTCTCCATGTTGCTGTTTCACCAAATGATGCATCAGTCCGAGGTGAGTGGGAGTCTCAGGAGCAGGGAGCTGCACATTCACAGGCGACAGTTCCAAATGGCGGGGGATTTACGAGGGGATAAAGATCTGCTGATAGCTGAGTGGAAAAATGTAGCAGCTCATGTGAAAGAGTCTCATTAGATGGTACATTAGTGTCATGGTTAGGGCACTGGGCTGGAGACTCAAAGGTCAAAGCTCAAAATGCCATTGTGGCAAGTTGTGAAAGTGAGTTAAATCAATGTGCTCAGTTGTGGATTGGCATCAGGAAAAATGACCATGAAAGCTACCAAACCCCAAAGGTTCCCCTCAAGGAGGGGAAGGCGCCACCTATAAAACTTAGCAGGTCTGGCAGCATCTGTGGAGAGAAAAACAAAGTTAACGTTTCAAGTCGGTGTGACCTTTCTTCAGAGCCACCTCTACAAGGTCTGGCTTACAGCAAACTCCAGTACTACGCAATGTAGAATCTTAATGCCCTCAGATCAATGGAGAATGGGCAATAAATACCACCTCCTTAGCCTTGCCCAACTCCAGCAACATTTCACAAGGAAAGAAGAGATTAATCCCTGCCGTGTGCCCTTACAGTTTTCATGGGCTCCGTGCTCTGCGTGTTTTGTGTGCGTGCTTTAAGTTTTGGGGCCCAACCTGATCGGCCACGTTAGCCCCGATTGGCCTCACCCCATACACTCCAATCCTGTCATAACTCCGCCAGAAGGCCTGATACAGCAGATCACAAAGCTGAGCAAGAATTTCACTCCATCCCTTGCGAAGAGCAGAGCCTCTGCCGCAGACTGAAAGGCCAGTGATTGGATGTTATCGGAAAGATACCAAAACTGGTTCATGAGGAGGTGATCTTCAGGTGCAAAATGAAGAGAGCACCAAAACTGAACCTCTGTCCTGGGAGTGTTTGATGGGGACAGTGTAGGGCGAGCTTTACTCTGTATCTAACCCCGTGCTGTACCTGTCCTGGGAGTGTTTGATGGGGACAGTGTAGAGGGAGCTTTACTCTGTATCTAACCCCGTGCTGTACCTGTCCTGGGAGTGTTTGATGGGGACAATGTAGAGGGAGCTTTACTCTGTATCTAACCCTGTGTTGTACCTGTCCTGGGAGTGTTTGATGGGGACAGTGTAGAGGGAGTTTTACTCTGTATCTAACCCCGTGCTGTACCTGCTCTGGGGGTGTTTGATGGGGACAGTGTAGAGGGAGCTTTACTCTGTATCTAACCCCGTGCTGTACCTGTCCTGGGAGTGTTTGATGGGGACAGTGTAGGGGAGATTTACTCTGTACGTAACCCTGCGTTGTACCTGTCCTGGGAGTGTTTGATGGGACAGTGTACAGGGAGCTTTACTCTGTATCTAACCCCGTGCTGTACCTGTCCTAGGGGTGTTTGATGGGGACAGTCTAGAGGGAGATTTACTCTGTATCTAACCCCGTGCTGTACCTGTCCTGGGAGTGTTTGATGGGGACAGTGTAGAGGGAGCTTTACTCTGTATCTAACCCCGTGCAGTACCTGTCCTGGGAGTGTTTGATGGGGACAGTGTAGAGGGAGCTTTACTCTGTATCTAACCCCGTGCTGTACCTGTCCTGGGAGTGCTTGGTGGGTATAGTGTAAAGGGAGTTTTACTCTGTATCTAACCCTTTGCTGTACCTGTCCTGGGGGTGTTTGATGGGGACAGTGTAGAGGGAGCTTTACTCTGTATCTAACCATGTGCTGTACCTGCCCTGGGAGTGTTTGATGGGGACAGTGTAGAGGTAGCTTTACTCTGTATCTAACCCCGTGCTGTACCTGCCCTGGAAGTGTTTGATGGGGACAGTGTAGATGGAGCTTTACTCTGTATCTAGCCTTTGCTGCACTTGGATGAATGAACCGAAGTTTTATTCTTTAGCACTAACATTCTTGACATTGAAAGGCAACGAAAATGAATGAAAGGATGGAGCTCGTGGGATAGTCAGATGCGTAACTCGACATGTGCTATTTCTCCTCATAGTCTGCTGATTGGTAGCAAGTTCTTTAAACTAAGGAGCTCATAGTGCCTGATCGATCTGTTCCTCCATATGATGTGGCACAGCAAGTGAGGCTAGCTGCAGTTGAAGCAAGGGTAGCTTTCTCACAGATCATTTTAATTGGTAATTGGGACAGCACCATGTTAAATGTATAGGTTGGGACCTCTAGTTCAAGAATCTTCTTTCATCACTGTGATTTGGGGATGTGTCCAGTTCACAGTTGATGAGTTGACGATCTCATTGTAACTGTTGTAGTCTTCGATAGGAATAAAGGTTGGAGAATTGGAACCTCATTCCTATTAGGCCCAATCTACAGCAGGTTAGCAACACAACGCAATGAGACTGCAAGCTGCAATGGCTGTTTTGAGGGACACAATAACCTGACTTGATGGAAACCTCATGTTGTGTTGAACAAGGGTTTTAGTAAAGAGGAACTTGCGTTTACAAAGCACCATATTTCATCTCTCTGAAACAAGTCGCAATATCACACATACAACAGAAGATACCCAGTACAACATAGCAGCTACTGTACACACAGATCACACTAACAGCAATGTGATGAATGAGGAATGCCCCATTCGCAGTGGGGTCAGAACCTACCGACTGGTTTGTGCTCATTGAGACAAGCCAATCGTAGGCTGGGAGCAGGGATCGGGGTGTAGGGGAGTCAATGAAAACAAAAAAGACACCTAACAACCTAAAGTAATTCATGAATGGATACTTTTGGTTGCTTTCTGGTTTTGGTATCTTTTGTTGAACTGGAAAAAGTAAGGAATTTTTTTTGTATTTATACAGCGCCTTTCACAATCTCAAAATGTCCCAAAGCACTTTTGCAGTGTAGTCACCCTGTCATAATGTTGGAGATGCAGCAGCCAATTTTCACACAGCAAGATCCCACACACATCAATGTAAAAATGACCAGATGATCTGTCCTATTGATAATGGTTGAGAGCTAAATGTTGGCCAGGATAGTATGCACAGCTCCTCAGCTATTTTTTGAAATAGTACCATGGGATCTCTTATGCCCACCTGAGAGGCAGACAAGGCTTACGTTCAACATCACATCCAAAAGATGGCACTTCCAACAGTGTAGCACTCCCTCAGTACTGCACTGGGAGTGTCAGTGCTGGAGTGATGAAAGTCAGGGGTGCACAAGAGGCAAGAATTGGAGGAGTGCAAAGATTTCAGAAAGTTGCAGGACAGAGGTGGTTGCAGAGATATGGAGAGGTGAAGCTATTATTAGTTTTCCAATGTCAACATCCGGGGATCACCATTGATCAGAAACTGAACTGGACTAGCCATATAAAATACTATGGCTGCAAGAGCAGGTGAGAGGCTAGGAATCCTGCGGTGAGTATCTCACCTCCTGCGTTCTCAAAGGCTGTCCACCATCTACAAGGCAGAAGTCAGATATGTGAAGGAATACTCTCCCCTTGCCTTGTTGAGTGCAGCTCCAACAACACTCAAGAAGCTCAACACCATTTCACGACAAGCAGAACACTTGATTGGCAACCCATCCACCACCTTTAACATTCACTCCCTCCATTACTGACATAGATAGCCACTGCTTAGACAGGCAGACATTTGGAGGAGGAGGAGAGTTGATGTAGATAGTGGAGGGAATAGAATATATACAAGTTGCATTGACTTGGCACCTTTAACAGAGTAATAACATAGTGTTCCAAGACATTTCACAGGAGCACTATCAGATAAAAATAGCTTTGAGCCACAAAAGAGGGTATTCGTACAGATAACCAAATACTTGGTTGAGGAGGTAAGTTTTTAAGGAGGATTGTAAATGAGGAGAGAGATATAGAGAGGCTGAGAGGTTTAGGGAGGGAATTGCAGAGTTTTAGGCCTTGGCAGCTGAAGATACGGCCACCAGTGGTAGGGTGATGCACAAAGACCGGATTGGAGGAGTACAGAGGGTTGTTGAGTTGGAGGTGGTTACAGAGATAGGTAGACGATGAGAATTTTAAAATCAAGGTGGTGTCAGACCTGGAACCGTTGCAGGTCAGCCAGAGCCCCCAGACAGGTGCAGCTCAAACATTCTCGTTCAATGGGGGAAAGGCCCAAACCATCTATGTATTAAAATAACTTCAGCGCCAACAGATAGAAAGCTTAGGCAATGTGAGACTGTGAATCCTGATAGCTGATATAACCACAAGCTCACTGGAAATGTACTTGGCCCTCAGCTGGACTGCTGATTGCAGACTGAGCTAACATTCCCGATCGATTCCTCTATGCTCTCATCCTCTGAGTTTCTGAGCAACATGTGAGCTGCTGCCATAAGCTTCAAAATAATGATGGGAGTGGGGTTGTGGTGGTGGTGGTGGTGGGGGCGGGGGTGGCGGGGGGGCGGGGGTGGTGGGGGCAAAGCAGCAGGGCACAGGAGAGATGGAGAAATTTAAGCTCTGCCCCAGAAGCATCAGTGATTGATACTAGAACAGAAAGAAAATCTTTCACAATCTCACGATGCAACAGCCAGTTTGCACACAGCAAGATCCCACAAGCAGCAATGTGACAATGACCAGATAATCTGTTTCCTTCAGTGATATTGGTTGAGGGGTAAATATTGGTCAGAACAATGGGGGTAACTCCCCTGTCCTTCTTGAAAATAATGACTATGGGATCTTTTACTCCCATCTCAGAGGTTAGACGGGGTCTCATTTTCACATTTCATCCAAAAGGCAGCACCTCTGACTGTCGTCAGTACTGGCATAGAGAGCATGAGGTCCCATTTTCAAATATCAACATCCTGGGGGTTCCTGTTGACCAGAAACTGAACTGGCCCAGCCATGTAAATACTGTGGCTACAAGGACAGGTCAGAGGCTAGGAATCCTGTGGCGAGTAACTCACCTCCTGACTCCTCAAAGCCTGTCCACCATCTGCAAGGCATAAGTCAGGAGTGTGATGGAATACTCCCCACTGGATGAGTGCAGCTCCCAAAACACTCAAGAAGCTTGACACCATCCAGGACAAAGCAGCCAGCTTGACTGGCACCCCATCCACAATCATTCACTCTCTCCTCCACTGATGGACAGTGGCAGCAGTGTGTACCATCTACAAGATGCACTGCAGGAATTCACCAAGGCTTCTTAGACAGCTTCTTCCAAACCCATGACCACTACCATCTAGAAGGACAAGGGCAGCAGATACATGGGAATATCACCATCTGGAAGTTCCTCTCCAAGCCGCACACCATCCTGTTTTGGAAATATATCGCTATTCCTTCACTGGCACTGGATCATAATCCTGGAACCCCCTCTCTAACAGCACCATGGGTGTATCTACACCACAGGGCCTGCAGCGGTTCAAGAAGGCAGCTCACCACCACCTTCTCAAGGGCAATTAGGGATCGGCAATAAATGCTGGCCTAACCAACAGCGCTTAAATGCCATGAATGAATGAAATAAAAAATATGAGCCCATGATCTTCAGGCAGGAGTATTCCTCAGTAAGCTGCCACCATGTGAGGAACAATTTTTGTTTGTTGATATCTCATTCATACAGAGGAATAAGGTAGAAGACAGGTTCAACTTTTGAATGGGGCTCACAAATAAGGGGTCAGTGCTCTGATCAGAGTACCTCTTCCCCTGATATTGGGTAACTTCTAGTCTCCATTGTTTCATAACACATACAGGTCTCAAACCAAACTACTGAACGTGGACCAACAAAATGCAAACACCATGTCTGGAATAGTGTTAGATACATAGTCCCATAACTTCCAATCTTAAGGTGGGCATCGTACCTTGGAGGTACCCCATAAAATGCACGGGGGGAGCACTCCAGAGGTCCCCATGCTAGGAGTGCACGGGAGAAACCTCTTCACTCTGAGGGTGGTGAACCTGTCGAATTCTCTACCACAGGGGGCTTTGGAGGTCAAGTCATTGAATATATTTAAGAATGAAATAGTTTTCTAGACTCTAAAGGCATCAAGGGGTATGGGGAGAGAGTGGGAGTATGGCATTGAGGTAGAGAATCAGCCGTGATCATATTGAATGGCGGAGCGGGCTCGAAGGTCCGAAAAACATACTCCTGCTCCTATTTTCTATGTTTCCAAACTTAGAGAGGAAGGTAGAGAAGAATCAGAGTAATCAAAAGTTGAATCATGATATTCATAGCAAAGCTTGCAGATTCGCTGTAGGAGACACACTTTTCAAGTGGAATTTTGGAAGGGGATCTCGTTGGGTTCTTGGTACAATTTCTCAGAAACTAGCCCCTCTCCTTCCAGGTGGAAGTGGAAGACAGAATTGTTCGAAAATATGTGGACCATCTTCGCGATAGGGAGACATACCAACAACCAACTATTCCGTCTGTGATTAATGTCGAACCATTAATCCCTGAGGTGACAGATCGACTTAGAATAGACATGCCCAATGTCTCAGTAGAGTTGTCTAACCCTGAACTGCCACTTTCTAATAATGCTGCAGTTCCTGATCATGTCGATCCTGTAGAAGAACCTCAAGTGGTAGAGTTACACCGCTCTAACCGAATAAGGACAGCCCCGCAGAGATTTTGGGCAGAATTTTCTGCCCTCCAGGCAGGTGGGCCCGACCCAATCTCCGGTGGCTGGGGAGCCGATCCCCACCGGAGAAGCGGGCCCTGTCGCCATTTTACGTGGGCGGGCCAATTAAGGCCCGCCCAGCATGACGTCCACCAGGAAACGCTATGTGCCTCCTGTGCGGGCGGGGGGGGGGATTCCCCAAAAGCGAGAGTGTGCTCTTTCACGCATGTGCACAAAAGAGCGCACGTCTCCCTGAGGCTGAGTGCTGCCTCAGGGAGATCGCTGAGAGCTCTAAAAACAATAAAAATAGAAAAAAAAACCCGCTGGTGGATGAGGATTCATGTTTTTTCTATTCCCTGCCGGGGCTCCTGGTCTGCCTGCCAACCTTAAGGTTGGACGGACAGGTCCTTTAATTGTTTTAATGATCCTGCCAGTGCCCTCAATTGGCCATTGGCAGGTTAGCGGGCGGATAGCTGATTTTGCTGCGGGCCCACCTTCCTGAAAATTTAAATGGGGCGGGGTAATGTCGGGGGTTCCACCCGACCGCCCCCTGCTCACCAACGGCAAAATTCAGCCCTTTATCTTTAGTCCCCTGGATTGTATATATGTATATGTTGTTGGAAACTCTAATGTTCTCTGTAAATAGAAACTGTAAAAATCTAAAGGTATAGCCTCTCCTTCTGTGATTTTCTGGGAGGTTCTGACCAATGTGCCGTAAGCGGAGGTAATCTGGAGGGTGGGGCTTCCTGTCAAGGATCCTGTTCAAGCATGTAGCATTTGTAAAGCTCTCTGTAATAAGTTTATCTGATTCTTCTTATCTGAAACATGCCTGGTACATCAAGACATTACAATGCCATTTGCCTTCTTAACGGCTTGCTGCACCTGCATGCTTGCTTTTAGTGTTTGGTGTACAAGGACATCCAGGTCCCTTTGTACATCAACATTTCCCAATCTATCACCATTTAAATAATACTCTGCCATCCTGTTTTTCCTACCGAAGTGGATAACTTCACACTTATCCGCGTTATACTGCATCTGCCATGTATTTGCCCACTCACTCAACTTGTTTAAATCACCTTGAAGCCTCTTAACATGTTCCTCACCACTCACATTCCCAAGTTTTGTGTTGTCAGCAAACTTGGAAATATTACATTTGGTTCCCTCATCCAAATCATTGATATATATTGTGAATTGCTGGGGCCCAAGCACTGATCCCTGCGGTACCCCAGTAGTCACTGCCTGCCACCCCGAAAAATACACAGTAAAGCTCCCTCTACACTGTCCCCATTGAACACTCCCAGGGCAGGTACATCATGGGGTTAGATACAGAGTAAAGCTCCCTCTACACTGTCCCCATCGAACACTCCCCAGGGCAGGTACATCATGGGGTTAGATACAGAGTAAAGCTCCCTCTACACTGTCCCCATCAAACACTCCCAGGACAGGTACAGCACGGGGTTAGATACAGAGTAAAGCTTCCACTACACTGTCCCCATCGAACACTCCCAGGGCAGGTACATCATGGGGTTAGATACAGAGTAAAGCTCCCTCTACACTGTCCCCATCGAACACTCCCAGGGCAGGTACATCATGGGGTTAGATACAGAGTAAAGCTCCCTCTACACTGTCCCCATCAAACACTCCCAGAATACGTACAGCACGGGGTTAGATACAGAGTAAAGCTCCCTCTACACTGTCCCCATCAAACACTCCCAGGACAGGTACAGCACGGGGTTAGATACAGAGTAAAGCTCCCTCTACACTGTCCCCATCAAACACTCCCAGGACAGGTACAGCATGGGGTTAGATACAGAGTAAAGCTCCCTCTACACTGTCCCCATCAAACACTCCCAGGACAGGTACATCACGGGGTTAGATACAGAGTAAAGCTCCCTCTACACTGTCCCCATCAAACACTCCCAGGACAGGTACAGCACGGGGTTAGATACAGTGTAAAGCTCCCTCTACACTGTCCCCATCAAACACTCCCAGGACAGGTACAGCACGGGGTTAGATACAGAGTAAAGCTCCCTCTACACTGTCCCCATCAAACACTCCCAGGACAGGTACAGCACGGGGTTAGATACAGAGTAAAGCTCCCTCTACACTGTCCCCATCGAACACTTCCCAGGGCAGGTACATCACGGGGTTATATACAGAGTAAAGCTCCCTCTACACTGTCCCCATCAAACACTCCCAGGACAGGTACAGCATGGGGTTAGATACAGAGTAAAGCTCCCTCTACACTGTCTCCATCAAACACTCCCAGGACAAGTAAAGCACGGGGTTAGATACAGAGTAAAGCTCCCTCTACACTGTCTCCATCAAACACTCCCAGGAAAAGTAAAGCACGGGGTTAGATACAGAGTAAAGCTCCCTCTACACCGTCCCCATCAAACACTCCCAGGACAGGTACAGCACAGGGTTAGATACAGAGTAAAGCTCCCTCTACACTGTCCCTGTCAAACACTCCCAGGACAGGTACAGCACAGGGTTAGATACAGAGTAAAGCTCCCTCTACACTGTCCCTGTCAAACACTCCCAGGACAGGTACAGATACAGAGTAAGATCCCTCTGTATTATGCATAGTCCACCTGATTTGCAATCTCTGGTGAACTGATTTACCATACCGATGTGACGTTTCCATTTCCCAGAGCCTGACGGCTTACTAAATGAAGAAAACTTTACATTTCTGTAGCACCTCTCATACCTTCGGGTGATCGCAGCCAATGAAATACTTTTTATAGTGAAGTCACTAATGTAACGTAAGAAATTCAGAAACTAATTTGTGCACAAATTCCAAAAGAACAATACTGTACGATTGAGCGATTAAGATCCCAGGGAAAACAGCCCTTCTCTTCATTGCAGCAATGGCATGGATTCTTTGACATTGACCCAAGGGGGAAAAACAGGCACTTGTTTGAACATCACCTCTGGCAATGCAGCACTCCATTAGTAGGCTATAAGCCTACAATTTATACTAAAGACTCAGGAGTGGAATTTGAACCCAAAACATTCTGACTCAGAGGTGAGAATGCTACCGAATGAGCCACAGTTAACACCATGCAAGCCTTTCAATTCTCTTGAGTTGACAATCAATTTAGTACCAATTAGTGGCAGTTTGCCATGAGTCTTGAAGTAATGTCAATGGAGTTTGAGTCATTAACATAAAGAGTGCTTCAGTGATTGTGCTGCCTTTGTTCTTTCAATTCCTTTGTAGCATTGGGCTCTGTGAGTCCTTAGGGAGAGTTTTAAATCAACAGTAATGAGACAATGAAAGACAAAGTGAATTAATCACAGAATTGCAGAACACCATAGGAAGCCATTCAGCCCATAGTGCCTGTGAATGGACTATTTGAAAGGACTATTCAATTTTGTCCTCTTCTGATCTTTCCCCATTGTTCTTTAAATTCTTCTTTATCACACACACATCTTGCTGGTACTGTACCAAACAGAGTCATTCTTGGCCCTGAGATTAAAACAGAAAATGCTGGAAATACTCAGCAGGTCAGACAGCATCTGTGAACAGAATCAGAGTTAACGTTTCAGGTCGTGATTTCTGATCAAGGGCCATATCACAAAGAATACTAAGCCTGAGGTTTGGGGAATTTTAAAATTTATCATTGGATATAGATTTTGAGAGTAAACTAGCCAGATATAAAAACAGGTTTTATAAACTTGCATAGGTATGTGAAAAGGATGAAATTAGCAAAAGTAGACATGGATCCCTTAGAAGCAGAAACAGGAGCAGTTAAAATGGGGAATGAGGAAATGGCAGGGACATTAAGCAAATACTTTGTATCTGTCTTCATGGTAGAAAATACAAGACATTCAGAAATACTGGGGAATCAAAGATCGAGTGCATCAGGGTTCTGAGTGCGGCCTGCAAGACATTTTGTCGACCATTGCCCAGGCGCAGGGTTGCCAGATTCTGCTGGTTTCCGTCCGCGTGGTTTTTTTTCCTGCCAGTGGTACTAAAGTGATACTCACACAAAGCAAGGGTGCGTGAAGTGAGATGCAACAAAAAAAAAATTGCTGGAAAAGCTCAACAGGCCTGACAGCATCTGTGGAGAGGAAGACAGAGTTAACGTTTTGAGTCCATATGACTCTTCATTGCACACAACATTGACTGTGAGAGCCGTGCGCACCCACTGCGTCCAAGCAAAGCGCTGCTACGGTTCAATCGGCACACCCCGCAAATTCTTATTCATGGGGTCATGGTTCGTGCACATGCCCGATTTCAATCTCGTGGCCCATCGAGATGGAGGAGGGCCACTTATGTGGCCCACTCACTACCAAAGGTTGCCCTTCACTGGTCTGGTGAGAATGAGGAGCTTAAAGAAAGTAGTAAAGAAATAGCACTGGAGAAATTAATGGGACTAAAAGCCAACTGGTGCAAAATCCTGAAGCACTGTGTGCAGTTTTGGCTGCCCTATCTAAGGAAGGATGTACTTGCCTTAGAGTGAGCGCAATGAAAGTTCACTGGATTGATTCCTCGGATGAGAGGATTGTCCTACAAGGAGAGATTGTGTGGATCAGGACTATTTCCTCTGGAAGTTAGAAGGATGAGAAGTAATCCAATTGAAGCATATAACATTCTTAAGAAGATTAACACATAACTTGCTGGGAGGATTTTTCCCCCCTGGCTGGAGAGTCTAGAACTAGGGGTCAAGGATTAGGGGCCTACCATATTCAACTGAGTTGAATGGAAATTTCTTCATTCAGGGAATGGTGAATCTTTGGAATTCTCTACCCCAGAGGGCTGTGGAGGCTCAGATGTTGAGTTAAGAGCGATAGATTTTTGGATTCCAAGGGAATCATGGGATATGGGGACAGTGCAAGAAAGTGGAGTTGAGGTAGATGGTCAGCCATGAATGATAGAACAGGTTTGAAGGGCTGAATGGCCTATTTGTGCCCCTATTTTGTATGTTCTTATATTTAGGTTTGGATTTCCAAAAGGTGCCACATCGTCGATTCTTGACTATGGTCAGAAAATATTGATTTAGGGAACAGGTGGCAGAAAGGGTATCAAACTGACAACAAAACAGAAAAAAGAGACTCTAAATTGGGGGTGCAGTTAATACGGAGGAGAACTGAGACAAAGTGCAGGAAGACATTAACAAACTTGTAAAATGGCCATTTACTTGACAAATGAATTTCAATAAAACTAAATGTCAGGTAGTACATTGTGTAGAAAGAATAAGGAGGACACATAGCACCATCTCTACTGGGAATTTCTCTCCCATTGTGTCTAAATAGGGTGGAGGAACAGAGGGAGCTGGAGGCACAGACACACAGCTCACTAAAAGCAGTGACACCAGTTAATAAGGCCATAAAAAAGCAAACAAAGCACTGGGGTTCATTCCAGAAGGATAGAACTGAAAATTAGAGGTGACAGAACCCTGGTTAGAGTACACTTAGAGCACTGTGCACAGTTCTCATCTCCATATTCTAAAAAAGAATATAAAGGCATTGGGGAAGGTGCAGAAAAAGATTTACAAGGATGATATCAGAATTATGAGGCTATCAGGAGAGACTGAACAGGCTGGGGATTTTTTCTCTAGAACACAAAAGACTGAGGGGTGACCGAACAGAGATCTTCAAAACTATCAAGGGGTTCAATAGGATAGATATAGAGAAAATGTATCCACTTGCGGCCAAGGCCAGACCTAGGGGCCATCAATATAAACTAGTCACTAATGAACCCAATAGGGAATGCAGGAGAAACTTCTTTACCCAGAGAGTGGTGAGATTGTGAAACTCACTACCACAGGGAGTAGTTAAGGTGAATAGCAGTGATGTATTTAAGGGGGAGCTGTGTAAAAACATGACGTAGAAAGGAATAGAGGATGTATGATAGGATGCGATGAAGTTAGGCTCCTGAGAGAAGGCTCGTTTGGAGCTAGGCTAGGAATCGTGCGGTGACTCACTTCCTGACTCCCCAAAGCCTGTCCACAATCTACAAGTCAGGCACAAATCAGGAGTGTGATGGAATACTCTCCATTTGCCTGGATGAATGCAACTCCAACAACACTCAAGAGGTTTGACACCATCCAGAACAAAGCAGCCCGCTTGATTGGCATCCCACCCACAAACAATCAATCCCTCTACCACCAACGCACAGTAGCAGCAGTGTGTACCATCTACAAGATGCACTGCAGGAATTCACCAAGGCTCCTTAGACAGCACCTTCCAAACATAAGACCACTACCATATAGAAAAATAAGGGCATCACCTGCAAGTTCACCTCCAAATCACACACCAACCTGACTCGGAAACATGTCACCGTTCCTTTGCTGTCGCTGGGTCTAAATCCTGGAACTCCCTCCCTAATAGCACTGTAGGTGTACCTACACCACAGGGACTGCAGCGGTTCAAGAGGCAGCTCACCACCACTTTCTCAAGGGCAGTTAGGGACGGGCAATAAATGCTGACCCAGCCAACAGCCTCCACATCCTAAGAATGAAAAAAAATAAAGATCAGTGTAGACTAGTTGGGTCGAATGGCCTATTCCTGTGCTGAAAATACTATGTAACTTGTATCTCAATTGAGAGGATAGTAGAGAGTCAGCCTCCAAGTGCCATTCCTGTAGTTGATGAAGGTTGGGTTTGGACTCTACCTAATATGGGTGAGGTGGGGCTAGATGAATTATCATTGCATGTGCCTGCTGCATCTTCATTAGTATCCAAGTTTCTCAGTGGGCATCTGGTAACGAGAAAGCATCTGAACTCACATCAAATAGGTCAATGACTGAAGAAAGAATTTTCATTTCCATAGAGCCTTTCATGACCTCAAAGTATTCCAAAGTGTTTTACAGCCAATGAAGTACTTTTGGTGTGCAGCCACTATTGCAACATAGGGTAATGCACAGCAAGCAATTTACGCACAGCAAGATTCCAAAAACAGCGATTGAACATGATGATGACCATGAGCAGATCATCTGTCCACTGAGTCACATCTGACACCTAAAAAGGACAAATCAATGTATTGATGCTTTTATTTTAAATGGGAATTTTGTTAATGTGGTTTACATAAATGCACAATTCCTTTACTCTGATCTCACAGATTCTTACTCCCTGACGATCCAAAACCCTGGAACCAAAGTGGGAGAGATTGGTCTGGTTCTCCATGCACTGGCGCAGGAGGCTGGAAATACAGAACTCTGGTCCCTTGGAAAAAGAAGCCTCACCATTGAAATCCAATTTAAATATGGATTCTCACCATCAGGCACCATTTCAGAAAGGGATTCTCACCATTTGGGCTTCCCTTGAAGTGGGAGCGCCCCCCAACATCAAGTCTTGTAATGAGGATGAAGTCTCATTAATAGGACTCAACTTAAAGAAGGTTTCTTTAGCCTTGTCCAGTGCCAGAAGCTGATTTGCCTTCAGTCCTTGGTGGCACAGATGTGAAGGACATGAGCCCGCAAAGTGTCTGGTGTCATTGCTCAACGTTTAGAAACCAAACAATGATACTATCAAGGTCACCTGTCATGACTCACTGGTTAAGTGCACAATGTACAGTAGAAGTGACCAAACAGACCAGGTAGGTCCCAGCTTTCATCCTACAAAGATAAACTGAGGCTGTATTGTCCTCTCAATTGGGATTAAAAGATTCCACAGCACTATTTCAAAGAGGAGTAGGGAAGTTCTCCTGGTGTCTTGGAGAATATTTATTCCTCCATCAAGATCATGAAAGTAGATCATCTAATCATTATCACATTGCTGTTTGTGGGAGTAGCTGTGCACAAATTGAGCTTCCTACATTACAGGAAATACATTTATATAGAGCCATTGGAACCTCAAGACATTCCAAAGTGCTGTATAGTCGATGAAATACTTAAGTAATTCATTGGCAATAAAGCTTGGTGGGACATCTTGAGGTCACGAAAGGCGCTATATAAATGCAAATTCTTTCCCTCTACCTGACCTCAGCCAAAATAGCCCTGGTCGAACCAGGCTTGGGAGAGGTTAAACCTGAGGCAGGATTCATATTCCTACATGTATATCGATATAAGCTGGAGTAGGAGTGTTCTCAAAGTCCAACACTTTTGTCATGAAGAGATATTAATGTGTACAATGTTACTGGAAATTATTTTTTAAAATAGAATTCTAGTGGGGGTCTGTGTCTAGGTATGTGTCTTAATTGGATTAAAACCAATTAGCCTGGGTGCTTTGATGTATAGTAGTTTTGAGATGTTAATTGGGTGAACAGTAAGGAGAACAGTAAGGTAAAGTGTTCATTTGCATTTGTTGAATAAACCACTCAAGACTGCGGGTAAAATCTTGCAACTAGCTAGAATAAGCCAAACAATGGCCAGAATTTTTCCGCCGGCGAGTTGGGGGCGGGGCCCGTTCGCCAACGTGAAAATGACATGGATGACGATCGACTGCAGGACCGCCTATGCCCGCTCCCACTCAGCCCTCCTGACAGGGAAAACATTCTCCCCTATGGATTACTGTTGCCTTAGTGGAGATTTACCTGGGGTGATTAATTTGTGGATTTGTTAAATATTGATTATAGTAGTAATTTGAAGCCATGTGTTTCATTTGTTGTTAAATTAATAAATGTTTAATTTATTTATATAAAAACCACGAGACTCAGTGGTCGTTTTCCTACTGAATCCAAATTCGGCATCTTGAAAATACAAATTGTAAAATTGGGTAATGACAGTTGTTTCAAGTTTCCCTTTGGGATTTGAACAGCTCAGCCTTTACCATCAGCTGCGTCATAATACTGGGGGAAAGGAACAGAGGGCCACCAGACTCCAACCCCAACAAGAGAACACCCCCATCACCACCTCCTCTCCCCCATTCCTCTCTCCAAGCCCTGGCCTCCAGGGGAAAGAGTAGGACAGAACCATGAGGGAGAAAAGGCTGAGGCAACCAGAAGGACAGGCCAAGTAAAGAGGGGAAGGAAACAGGGAATGAAACCCACAGTATTAAGACATAATTGCAGCCTTGTAGGTACTGAGGTCAAATAAAAGGGTTGGGGGATCTATGAGGTAAGACTTTTTTTTCCTGAAAATATACTTTATTCATAGAATTTGTGAAAGTTCATTGCAAAATATTTCAAATTGAATGCAACTGGAAGTGCAATACAATTCAAATGTTCTCCCTGGAGTATGCTCCACTCTGAAGTGATTCAACACAATTGTAATACTCTTGATATTTATAATGTACATTCATGTCAAACATACAGCCAGAGGGGCACTACACAGTTCCCAGCTCCTCGGTGTACTATGGTTAAAAGGCCTTAGACGGTGGCCTTTCTCCATTCAGCCACAGTGGTGGCTGCCCTAAACCTTAGTGTGCCCTTCGACAAATCTGTGCCAACCATATGATTGAGAAAACCAAACCCAGGCTCCAAAAGTGGAATGAAATGGGTCTTTGCTGTCAGCAAGTTAGCACGTCATAGTTCACATTCCCAACTCTGGCTGGAGGCATTCCTGATGTTTTCATCACCTGATGTTTCATCTCCTTGCCACCTATCGCCCTATCCGCACAATGCTGCCATTGGTCACTCTTCGCGGTGTACCATACCATCTTCTCATGCCAAGTGTAATGCGAGTTAACTTGTTGGCCCTTGACTGGATGATTTGTGACTATCAATCAGTCAATTTCCTCCCATCTCCCATATTTTTCCAACTAATAAATGAAAGCGATGAAAGAATATAAAAACAGCACCCCAATTTTTTAATGCCCCTGTGTTTGCTCACTGCAGGGTCTTGGGGATTAATCTTTCTCAGCCTGGGGACTCCAGGCCAGTCCTGGAGGGTTGGCAACTCTAATCACCATTGAGTGTTTGGTTCAGTTGGTTTAAATATTGCAGGACTTTGCTCACTGAGACTGGAGACTGGAAGAGTTTTCATTCCATGTTTTCATCCCTTAAACTTTATTTTTTAATAATCTAGTACTAATTATAAGCGTGGATAGCATTTGAGGCTGCCTGATAGTGAATCAGGAACTGTTGCTGCTGAAAGTTCTGTGTGTGTGTGTGTGTGTGTGTGTGTGTGTGTTGTGTATGTGTGTGTCTGTGTGTGTGTGTCTGTGTCTGTGTTATGTGTGTGTGTGTGTTGTGTGTGTGTGTCGGTGTGTCTGTGTTTGTGTGTGTGTGTCGGTGTGTCTGTGTTTGTGTGTGTGTGTGTGTCTGTGTGTGTCTGTGTTTGTGTGTGTGTGTGTGTGTGTGTGTGTGAGACAGAGACAGGGAGGATAAACCACTTGGACCGTCACGACAGGGAAAGGAGCTTAAATATCCATCAGCAGTTGCCCTGGTAACTGCATTAAGCAAATCGATGTAGGTGGTGTCATTGAGATGGGAGGGCATGCTCCCTCTCTGCCACACACACTGACAGCGCAGCTGTCTTAAAGTGCAGCATAGGGAGACCTGCCGAGATCAGACTGCTTCAGGTCAAACTCCTGGAGCCCTTGGCAGCTCCCGACTGACTGGTTGTAACGTGCTACCCCTCTCGTCCCAGGAACCTTGCTCTGGCCCCCTCCCCGCCCCCTTCTCCTTCCTTACCCCCTCCCCACGGATTTAATTGCAACGGCCAAGGTCCAGGAACGGGGAGGAAGGGGGGAGGCGAGAGGGGAAAAGTCGGTTGCGTTCCTGGCAGCCTGCGTTCAATGGTCCCCCTCACTCTCCTCGGCGAATGTTACCTCTCACCGTTGGAGAGTGGGACGAGGGTTCGGGGTGAAAGCCAGCGAGGGTTTGTCGCCGTGGCGCTGGACGGAAGACGGAATGGTCGCACCACACCATGGAAATCGATGGACTTGAGATGATAGCGGTTCTCGTGGTGCTTGCCCTGTTTGTCAAAGTGCTGGAGCAATTTGGACTTTTCGAACCAGTGGTCATTGAAGGAGGTAATGCAATTTATTTTCAACCAGCCCCATTCTCTTTACCGCTCTGAAATGACTCCAGGTTTAGACCAGGAAATGAATATTGAGGATAATCCCCGTGGGGAACAGTGACAGCAAATCATCAGTGTTTACTGTTTTGTCTGTTTCAAAACGACAAGCGATTCTTTATTTGTCTGCCTTTACGAGACTTTAAACTTCACTGCCTGTGATAAAATCTCCTGCTGAATAACCGCTGATCAGGTTTGCTAATTAAATGCAGAATAAGTTACGGGGAGAGGAATTATTTGTGAAAAACGAGTTGGAGTAGGAAGAAAGCCTGCTGGCAAAGGCACTGAGGGACACTAACAAGAAATTAGCAACGTGCTCTTTCTTCAGTTTAGACACAACGAGCTCTTGTCTGACAATTTTATTACTTTCCAATAAGCTTATGTTTCATCTCATTGGAAAACAAAAGGATCTCGTTTGCAGAAAAATGTTGCCTAGGCATGAATTTCGTGATCTGCAACAAAGGTGTTAGAAGATATGGATAATAAAGTGCCTTCTGTATTACATCGATTATGGGTCCCATCCTATTCTACACTTGCCTAAAACCAGGAGGTCATTAAAATAAGACAGTCACTAATAAATCCAATGGGCAGTTCCAGACTAAATTCTTTACCCAGTGAGTGGTGACAATGTGGAACTCACTGCCACTGGGACAGTTGGGGCGAATAGTGTAGGTACATTAAAGGGGAAGCTGGATAAACACATGAAGGAGAAAGGGATAAAGAGATATTCCAAAAAGGTGGGATAAAGCATGAGGTAGACCCTAAGCTCC
Organism: Carcharodon carcharias; assembly: GCF_017639515.1. Lineage (NCBI taxonomy): Eukaryota > Metazoa > Chordata > Chondrichthyes > Lamniformes > Lamnidae > Carcharodon > Carcharodon carcharias. The sequence continues at coordinate 104,416,745 of NC_054483.1, forward strand.
AGCATGGATCAGTTGGGCCAAATAGCCTGTTTCTGCATTGAACGCTCCATGTGATATTGTTATAATGACGTCAGTTGGTAAAGGGGGAGGGAATGTGATTACACTGCTTTAAACCTCAACCTGTCTCATACAACACAGTTCTGGACTGTGGCTACGTAGAAAAAGCATCTTAAGAAAACTTTTTAGTGTCTTAAGGGGGAATGTTGTTAGTAATTTCAGATTGGATGTTGTCCAATGTACAAGTTTTCATGATATCTGAGATGGAAGACAACAGCTGCAGTCTCAAATCCTGAGATTACACCAATGTATACATTTATTTTTATTCATTCACAGGATGTGGGCTTCGCTGGTTAGGCCAGCATTTATTGTCCATCCCTAATTGCCCTTGAGAAGTTGGTGGTGAGCTGCCTTCTTGAACCGCTGCAGCCCACAGTGCTGTTAGGGAGGGTGTTCCAGGATTTTGACCCAGTGACAGTGAAGGAACAGCGATGTATTTCCAAGTCAGGCTGGTGAGGACTTGGAGGGAAACTTGCAGGCAGTGGTGTTCCCATCTATCTGCTGCACTTGTCCTTCTAGATGGTTGTGGTCGTGGGTTTAGAAGGTTTTGTCTAAGGAGCCTTGGTGAACTCATGACCATCAAAATGCTGCTGTGGAATAGCTTTTTGACCAGTTTTACACTCATCTCCTAGAGAAGGAGCTTTACTCAAGGGGAGATGGTGAACTAGTAACCCAGAGGCCCAGGCTAACGCTTTTGGAACATGCCAGCTGGTGGAATTTAAATTCAATTAATAAATCTGGAATACAAAACTAGCCTCAGTAATTTAGACCATGACAATTATCATTGATTGTTGTAACCAACTGGGTTCACTAATGCCCTGTAGGGAAGGAAATCTGCCACCCACTGAAATAGCCTAGCAAGCCACTCAGTTCAAAGGCAATTAGGGATGAGCAACAAATGTTGGCCTTGCCACATCCCATCAAAGAATAAAGTAACCATGGGATACAGAGACACTGACTCTCATTGGGTACGGGTTCCACAGGAACTGACTCTCACTGAGTACGGGTTCCACACACACAGACTCTCATTGGGTACGGCTCCCACACACACTGACTGTCACTCGGGTACGGATGCCACACACACTGACTGTCACTCGGGTATGGGTCCCACACACACTGACTCTCACTGGGGTATGGGTCCCACACACACTGACTGTCACTAGGGTACAGGTCCCACACACACTGATTCTCACTGGGCTACGGGTCCCACACACACTGACTCTCACTGGGGTATGGGTTTCACACACACTGACTGTCACTAAGGTACAGGTCCCACATACACTGACTCTCACTGGGGTACAGGTCCCACATACACTGACTGTCACTAGTGTAAGTGTCCCACGCACACTGAGTCTCACTGGGGTACGGGTCCCACACACACTGACTCTCACTGAGGTATGGGTTCCGCACACACTGACTGTCACTAGGGTACGGGTCCCACACATACTGAGTCTCACTGGGGTACGGGTCCCACGCACACTGACTCTCACTGGGGTATGTGTTCCACAGACACTGACTGTCACTCGGGTACGGGTCCCACACACACTGACTGTCACTAGGGTATGGGTTCCACACAAACTGACTTTCACTGGGATACGGGTCCCACACACACTGATTCTCACCGGGGTACGGGTTCCACGTACACTGACTCTCACTAGGGTACAGGTTCCACACACACTGACTCTCACTGGTGTACGGGTCCCACACACACTGATTCTCACGGGGGTACGGGTTCCATGTACACTGACTCTCACTAGGGTACAGGTCCCACACACACTGACTGTCACTGGGGTACGGGTCCCACACACACTGACTCTCACTGGGGTACGGGTCCCACACACACTGACTGTCACTAGGGTACAGGTCCCACACACACTGGCTGTCTCTGGGGTACGGATCCCACACACACTGACTGTCACTAGGGTACGGGTCCCACACACACTGACTCTCACTGGGGTACAGGTCCCACGCACACTGATTCTCACTGGGGTACGGGTCCCACATACACTGATTCTCACGGGGCTTTGGGTTCCACACACACTGATTCTCACTGGGGTACGGGTCCCACACACGCTGACTCTCACTGGAGTATGTGCCCACACACACTGACTCTCACTGGGGTACAGGTCCCATGTGCACTGACTCTACCTGAGGTAGGAGTTCCTATGAGGAGGGATTGAGTTGAATGGGTTTATACTCTATGGAGTTTGGAAGAATGAAAGGTGATCTCTGAAATATAGAAAATGCTTTGAGGACTTAACAAGGTAGGAGCTGAAATCCTGTTTCTCTGGCTGGAGAGTCTAGACCCCAGGCTCACAATCTCAAGATAAGAGGAAAAATAGTGGTTTCTTCACTCACAGGCTTGTGATTCTTTGGAATTTACTACCCCAGAGCTAAGGATGCTCAGTTATTGGATATATTCAAGATTGGGACTGATAATTCTTGGGGGTTGTAAGGGAGTTAAGCAATATGACAACCCCAGGAAAGTGAAGTTAAGGTTGAGACTATTGCTCAGATGAGACACTTAAAACCAGAAGCCTGCATTGCCAAGGTGGTATTGGCAGGGTCTTCAAAACGTTCAGCATTTGATGGGACAGTGTAGAGGGAGCTTTACTCTGTATCTAACCTCGTGCTATACCTGCCCTGGGAGTGTTTGATGGGGACAGTGTAGAAGGAGCTTTACTCTGTATCTAACCCCGTGCTGTACCTGTCCTGGGAGTGTTTGATGGGGACAGTGTAGAGGGAGCTTTACTCTGTATCTAACCCTGTGCTGTACCTGTCCTGGGAGTGTTTGATGGGGACAGTATAGAGGGAGTTTTACTCTGTATCTAACCCTGTGCTGTACCTGTCCTGGGAGTGTTTGATGGGGACAGTATAGAGGGAGCTTTACTCTGTATCTAACCCCGTGCTGTACCTGTCCTGGGAGTGTTTGATGGGGACAGTGTAGAGGTAGTTTTACTCTGTATCTAACCCTGTGCTGTACAAGTCCTGGGAGTGTTTGATGGTGATTCTTTTCCCTCTTGAACAAGCCGAAAAATTATATCTTCTATTTTCAGCCCAAGAATTGAACATTTTTAATTTGCTGGTCCTGTGCACACAGACGTGCTGAAGAGATTTTCCCTGTTTGGTTTGCTACCATCAGCTCTGGATGGCTGATCCAATGATTGAGAAGTGAATGGTTGAAGTGATGGAATGTAAGTAGAGTGTGTCAGTGTGTGTCCTCCAGTAAAAATGCACCTTCTGGATCAGAGTGAGGCAGTCAGACATCTTGATAGTGGACTTGGTCATTAAAGAGCCTGATGAGGCACATGGCAAGGATGATCCAAGGTGCAGCCCTTAACCTGTTTGGCTGCTTTCAGCTGGAATGACAGTATCTGGTGCAACAACTGGCCTCAGTACCCATAGAATCATGGAATTGTACAGCACAGAAGGATGCCTTCCACCCATCCTGACTGTGCCAACTCTTTGATAGAACTTTCCAATTAGCCCCACTCCTTTGTTCCTTCTCCATAGCTCAGCAATGTCTTCCTTTTCAAATATTTATCCAATTCCCATTTGCAAGTTGACATTGAATCTGCTTGCACCAGTTTTTCAGGCAGTGAATTCCAAGCGAAAGTGACACATTGTAAAAATAGAGTTTCCTCATTTCTCCCTCTGGTTCTTATGCCAATCACCTTTCATCTGTGTCCTTCTGATTACCGATCTGGAAACAGATTCTCCTTATTTAATCTATCAATATGCTTCATGATTTTGAACGCCTCTACCAAATCTCCTTGGAGCTTCTCCGCTCTAAAGAGCACAACCTCAATTTTGTCATTCTATCCACATAACTGATCAATCCAGTTTAGACACTGGGTAGATTGATGTGTTGGACTATGACCAAAATATCGGACCCCTATCCCTGCCAGGACAGATGAGGTTAAAATTGTTCCCTTTCCTTTAGGCCATGCCCCTAAATCCTGTTACTGCTACTCCCGTTACAATCCTCGTTTTGCTCCAGCATGTCATCACCACTCAGGAACAGACTGCTTCTTTATTCATTCTCATGTGGGTGTCGCTGGCTAGGCCAGCGTTTATTGCCCCTCCCTAATTTCCCTTCAGAAGGTGGTGGTGAGCTGCCTTCTTGAATGGCTGCAGTCCATGTGGTGTAGGTACACCCACAATGCTGTCAGCGAGGGAGTTCCAGGATTTTGACCCAGCGACAGTGAAGGAACGGCGACATATTTCCAAGTCAAGATGGTGAGTGATTTGGAGGGGAACTTACAGGTGGTGGTGTTCCTGGCTATTTGCTGCCCTTGTCCTTCTAGATAGTAGAGTTTGCAGGTTTAGATGGTACCGTCAAAGACACAAAATGCCTCTCAGGACCAACCACCCTCTTAGGAAGCAGGAACCTCAGGTTGTAACCATCTGCTACTGACCCCCATATGTATCACACATCTATTGGGACCGTGTGATCACTGTTGTCATGCGATTGAGAAGACTAGGTCTATATATCCTGGAGTTTAGAAGAATATGATGTGATCTAATTGAAACATATAAAATTCTTAAGGGGACTAACAGGCTAGAGGCTGAGAAAATATTTCCCTGGCTGGGAATCCAGGGCACAGGGTCACAGTCTCAGAATAACGGGTTGGCTATTTAGGACTATGATGAGGAGAAATTTCTTCACTCAAAGGGTTGTGAATGCTTGGAATTTTCTACCCCAGAGGTTGTGGATGCTCAGCCATTGAGTATGTTCAAGACCGAAGTCAATCTTTGGACACTAAGGGAATTAAGGGATATGTGAAGCAGGCAGGAAAGTGTAGTTGAGATAGACAATCATCCATGATCTTGTTGAATGGTGGAGCAGGCTCAAGGGGTTGAATTGCCTACAGCTGTTCCAATTTCATATGTTCTTAAGTTGTAACTCTCTTCCACCACTGCCACAGAATTGGGTCCACAGTGAATCTCCAAGCTGTGGATGTTTATGTGTGTGCACCTTGCTGCAGGTGCAGCAAGCGGTTAAGAAGGCAAATGGTATGTTGGCCTTCATTGTGAGGGGACTTGAGTACAGGAGCAAGTATGTCTCACTGCAGCTTCACAGGGCCTCGGTGAGGCCACACCTGGAGCATTGTGTGCAGTTTTTGTCTCCTTACCTAAGAAAAGATATACTTGCCATAGAGGGAGTGCAGCGAAGGTTCACCAGACTGATTCCTGGAATGGCAGGATTGTCATATGAGGAGAGATTGTGTTGACTAGGACTGTATTCACTGGAGTTTAGGAGAATGAGAGGGGATGTCATTGAAACATACAAAATTCTAATAGGGCTGGATAGACTGGATGCAGAGGTGATGTTTCCTCTGGCTGGGGGGTGGGTCTCGAACAATGGGTCACAATCTCAGGATATGGGATAGACCATTTAGGACTGAGGTGAGGAGAAATCCCTTCACTCAGAGGGTGGTGAACCTGTAGAATTCTCTACCACAGAGGGATGTGGAGGCCAAGTCACTGAATATATTTAAGAAGGAAATAGATAGATTTCTGGACTCTAAAGGCATTAAGGGGTATGGGGAGAGTGCAGGAATACGACGTTGAGATAGAGGATCAGCCATGATCATATTGAATGGCAGAGCAGGCTCGAAGGGCTGAATGACCTACTCCTGTTCCTATTTTCTACGTTTCTATCAGGATTGGTGATGGAGAATGAGAGCCCAGCATTCACTTCCAGCCGCCATTAATTTTGGTGCAAAGTGATTTCCCTGAGCTTAAAACTGAAAATCCACTGAGATCCAGGCCAGGAACACTGTTTGTGATGGGTGACAGCAGGCAGTCTCTGTCCTGCCCACTGTTATTCTTCTCAAGCTGGTTAACAAAAAACAAAAACAGTTCAGAGGTCGTTTGTGAATTAGAGTGACATTCAGTTAGAGGAACACAGCGCTGAATGTTTACGCAGAGAAAGCCAATCCAATTTGAAAATCAATTCTCTGAGTGACTGGAACCAAGGTTTAAAGGGGCTAATAGCCAATTGCCAGCTTGATAACGAGCCATAAGAGCACTAATGGAGACAATATCATGGCCAAAGGAGACTGAGCTCAGATAACCCACAGTCAGACATTAATGAGAAAATCTGGTGAGTATATGAAATGGGTTCGGCGTCTCAATCCACCTCAACTAGGCACATGCTGCCAAGAAGCCCCCAATTCATCTACAAATTCTCACTCACAAAAGCCATACGAGAGTGAGGAAGAATTGCATTTCAGTGCACTTCATGTCTTCAAGCTGTTCCAAAGTGCTTTACGGCCAATGAAGCTTTTCTGAAGTATAGTCACTGCTTCAATATAGAAAATGCAGTAGGTAGTTTGCGTACAGCAAGATCCCACTACCAAAATGAGGCCATCCCTCAAACAAGGAGGCCTGATAATGAAGTCAGTCTTTTACAGGAAGACTGCTACTGAGGATCCTCTTTAACAGGAAGTTTGCAGAGGGAGCTCTATTCAGGATTTTTATGTTATCTAACCCATACTGTGCCTGTCCTGGGAGTGTTTGATGGGGATAGTGTAGAGGGAGCTTTACTCTGTATCTGTCCCTGTGCTGAACCTGCCCTAGGAGTGTTTGATGGGGACAGGGTAGAGGGAGCTTTACTCTGTATCTAACCCTGTGCTGAACCTGCCCTGGGAGTGTTTGATGGGGATAGTGTAGAGGGAGTTTTACTCTGTATGTAATCCCGTGCTATACCTGTCCTGGGAGTGTTTGATGGGGACAGTGTAGAGGGAGCTTTACTCTGTATCTAACCCTGTGCTGTACCTGTCCTGGGAGTATTTGATGGGGACACTGTAGAGGGAGCTTTATCCTATATCTAACCCCGTGCTGTACCTGTCCTGGGGGTGTTTGATGGGGACACTGTAGAGGGAGCTTTACCCTGTATCTAACCCTGTCCTCTTGTTGACTCCCTTCTCTCTCCCACCCATCATTTATTTAAACACCATTACAACTGAGGGCTGTAAAGTTTCGGAAACATTGATGCCTGGATTCCTGATGCTCATTCTGAGCTAGAAAGTCTCTGGTTCTATCTCCAGTCTATGATGAGCTTGCTGAAAATCACTGTGTTGGGTGCTCCCAACAGCTTCCCTGCCCTTGTACTGGAAAGGGGAAAAGCAGCCAGCGTCCCAGCACATTAAAGGCAGCACCTTAATAAAAATAACAACTTGCATTTATATTGCAGCTTTAATCCAGTAAAATGGCACTTCACAGACAAAACCCGACACTTCAGGAGATACTAAGCAAGGGGACCAAAAGCTTGATCAAAGAGGTAGGTTTTTAGGTGCATCGTCAACAGTGTCAAAGGTCACCTGCCCTATATCGACTTATATGGCTCCGTGTCTAATTTTGTTTTGCAATGCTTTTGTGAAGCACCTTGGGACATTTTATTTCATTAAAGGCACGAAATAACTATAAGTTGTTGTTTGAAGTATAGTCACTGTTGAAATGTAAGAGCACAGCAGCCAATTTGCACACAGGAAGCTCCCACATACAGCAATATGATACATATATTCTGTTTTTGTGATATTGGTTGATAGATAAATATTGACCAGGACACTGGGTTGGGTGAGGGGGGTTGGGGGGGTTGGTGGTGGGGCAAGTCTCCATTGTCCTTCTTGAAGTAGTGTCTATGGGGTCTTTTGCATGTGCCTGAGACGAAAGATGGGACCTTGGCTTAACATCCAAAAGACAGCACCTCATCATTGCAGCACCCCATCAATATTGCACTCAGAGCGTCAGCCTTGATTCTGTGCTCAGGTGCCTAGAGTGGTTACTGAACCTATAATCCTCCATCTCAGAGGTGAAACTGCTACCCACTGAGCCACAGCACGCCTCTACGTGTATCTCCTAGTTCTCAGTGTTGCCCAGTGACCCCTGGCTAAACCAATGCAGGGATCTATGGGCGAGAATGTCAAGTTCAGTTTCGAAAGGCCCCTCACGACCTTGTGGCCATACTTGTGCCCTTGTCACAGCTTGGACATCAGGACAGGGTCATAGGTCAGGCAATGGAAAACTGCTGACACTCATGTGACAAACTGGACCCCTGGCAGCCCAGGGATGGGTGGCGATGGTTTAGGTGGAGATGGTGGTGGGTGTTGGGATGATGGGTTTTGTGAGAGGAAGACCAGGGTTTTTAAAAGTCAGGACTGTAAGCACATTTCCTCTCGAGAGCCTTTCCTCTTGTTGCAGAAGGTTTCAGACAACAGATCATAATTAACAGACACAACAAACAGCTATTGTGAAGCTGGACTTAGTTCAGTATAATTAGGAAATGCACTCTCGGGGTAAGGCATTTATGCTAACTAGCTCCAAGCATCTGTTACTTTGGCGGTGTTACAGTAATTTACCCCCACCCCCTGCCACTGCCTGCCTCCTTACCGCCCCCCCCCAAACGGGCCACCTCACCACACCCTGGCAGAACAAGCTTCCTGCCTGAGAGAAACCCAACCCAGGTCCATTAACCCTTTCCTCTCCAGCCTCGCGCCACCACCTCAGCCTATTCTGCCGCTTTTGTGAGCTCACAGGAACTTCTGAAAATGGACACCAGAAGGAAAGATTTTAAAAGATTGGTCATTCTCCAGTGACTCCTGCTGAAAGAGAAATTTCTGCCGGATATTCATTCTCGAGCTGTGAGCATCACTGGCGAGGCCAGCATTTACTGCGTGTTATTGGGCAGGTGATGTTGAGCTGCCTTCTTGAACCGCTGCAGTCCATATGGTGTAGGTACACCCACAGCGCTGTTAGGGAGGCAGTTCCAGGATTTTGACCCAGTGATGATGAAGTAGCTGGTGCCATTGTGGAACTGCAGCCCAGTGAGATCTATTGTCAGTGAGATCATAGCCTGGTGGGAGTGCAGGTGATACTGTACTCCAGTTAGAGTTAGTGTTAACTATACTGTACACCAGCAAAGAGACAGTAACACTGTGCCTCAGTAAAATTCAGTGCCAGTGACCCTGCTGCCCCAACTTGCAGTCAATGTCAGTGGTTCCGTAACCCAGTAAGCAGTCAGTCAGCCCAGTAGATTTATCTCTAACTCCCTGTGTGGGGGACACAGTGAGTTGGAGTGGTTAGGCCAGGTTAATGCCATCTTTAGGAGATGGTTATCAGTGCCAGACCTCCGAACATCTATTGAGACTAACTGTGTTACGGGAATATAATCAGAAGGAAGTATAGTGCATCTCATTTCTGCAATTCATAATGGTTCATAAAGAGAGGATGTGTAGCAGTGAATAGAACACATAGCTAGGCTGAACCCCACAGGACACAAGACCAACAGGTGGGAATCTCTGAGCTACATGGGTTAATTATAGCAGCTTTCATCTATTATATTTCAAGTCTCCATGGAGACTGGCTCAGTGGATAGCATTTTGAGCCAAAAGATTGAAGGTTCGAGTCCCGCTTCGGAGTCTTAAGCACAAAATCCACTCTAATGTTCTCAGTGCAGAACTGGGGGAGTGCTGCACTGTCAGAGGTGCTGTCTTTTGGCTAAGATTGTGTGCATGTGGGAGTGTTCTTGGGTATGTGTGTGAAGTGTTAGGTAGATTTTCATCTTCATTTGTAAACAGGGTGAGTTCTGTACCAGATGGGTTCTAGAATTGCCATCTCTAATATGGAAGGTCTCTAGAATGACCAAATAGATGGGTTCTGGGGGAGGGGATATTGGTGTGTTCTAGAATAGACAATCTCTGGACCCTACAATGAATGGGTTCTAGACAGGTAGGCTATAGAGCGGGCAAGGTCTAGTACAGATTAGTTTAGCACAGCTGGTGGTTTGAAAATTCACCCTTGGGATGTTGGGTTGCTAGCTAGGTCAGCATTCATTGCCCATCCCTAAATGCCTTTGAGAAACTGGTGATGAACTGCTGCAGTCCATGTGGTGTAAGTACACCCACAGCGTTTTTAGAGCGGGGGTTCCAGAATTTTCACCCAAAGACAGTGAAGGAACGGTGATATATTTCCAAATCGGGATGGTGTGTGACTTGGAGGGGAACTTGCAGGTGATGGTGTTCTGATGCTCCTACTGCTCTTGTCCTTCTGGGTGTTAGAGTTTGGGAGTGTGGAAGGTACTGTTGAAGGAGGCTTGCTGAGTTGCTGCAGTGCATCTTGTAGATAGTACACACTGCTGCTACTGTGCATTGGTGGTGGAGGGAGTGAATGTTTAAGGTGATGGATGGGGTGTCAATCAAGCAGGCTACTTTTTCATGGATGGTGTTGAGCTTCTTGAATGTTGTTGGAGCTGCACTCATCCAGGCAATTGAAAAGTATTCCATCACACTCCTGACTTGTGCTTTGAAAATGATGGTAAGACTTTGGGGATTCAGAGGGACTGAGATGATTGGCCTCCAACAACCATAACCCTCTTCCTTTCTGCTAGGTATTACTCCAACTGGTGGAGAGCTTCCCCCGATTCCCAATGACTCCAGTTTTGTTAGGGCTCCTTGATGCTACACTCGGTAAATGCTGCCTTGATGTCAAGGGCAGTCACTCTCACCTCACCTCGGAGTTCAGCTCTTTTGTCCATGTTTGAACCAAGACTGTAATGAGGTCAGGAGCCAGGTTTTGGAGAACAAGTCTTCAATGCGATTGCCGGAATGTTGTCAGGGCCCATAGCCTTTGCAGTATCCAGTATCTTCAGCTGTTTCTTGATATCACATGGAGTTAATTGAATTGGCTGAAGACTGGTATCTGTGATGCTGGGGACCTCCGGAGGAGGCCGAGTTGGATCATCCACTTGGCACTTCTGGCTGAAGATGGTTGCAAATGCTTCAGCCTTATCTTTTGCACTGATGTGCTGGGCTCCCCCATCATTAAAGATGGGGATATTTGTGGAGCCTGCTCCTCCAATGAGATGTTTAATTGTCCACTACCATTCATGACTGTATGTGGCAGGACCGCAGAGCTTAGATCTGATCCTTTGGTGTGGAATCGCTTAGCTCTGTCTATCGCATGATGCTTCCACTGTTTGACATGCAAGTTGCCTGTGTTATGGCTTCATCAGATTGACACCTCATTTTTAGGGTATGGCTGGTGCTGCTGCTGGCATGGCCCTCCTGCACTCTTCTTTGAACCTCGTTGAACAATAGGGTTGATGGAAATGGTAGAGTGAGGAATGTGCGGGCCACAAGATCACAAATTGTGGTTGAATACAATTCTGTTGCTGTTGATAGCCTTATGGATGCCTAGTTTTTAGCTGCTAGATCTGTTCGAAATCTATCAATTTAGCACAGTGGTAGTGCTGCACAACACAATGGAGGGTATCCTCAATGTGAAGATGGGGCTTTGTCTACATAAGGACTGTGTAGTGATCACTCCTACTGATAATGTCATGGACGGATACATCTGCAACATGTAGGTAGCTGAGCACGAGGTCGAGAAGGTTTTTCCCTCTTGTTGCTTCCCCCACTACCTGCCGCAGGACGTATGGGATCAAAGGAGAGCAAGCTGAACGATTCGACCTTTTTGTGTCTGTAAGTTTGCATCCCGAAAATGAACGAAATAAAAACTACAGCAAGGGACCACTGGAGTCCCGAGGGCAAGACTAAAAAATGGGAACATATTAGAAAGGAGAGGAACTGCAGTCAGGATTCCTCCACTCAGTTCAGGAATGGCTATGAGGGAGAGATCTCTGTTTATCAAGAGCAGTTGCTGAAATTGCAGTGATCTGTTGTTATCTGTCATTTCTTTTCTCGTTCTGGTCAATTAGCTGAGAAGCAATTGACTGCCGGGGAAAAGCAGCCTTAACATCCAAAGATTCAACTTAACGTTCACTGCAAACTCAGTTAATGATTGACCTTTACCTGCAGGGTTTATTAATGTAGATTAAATTCAACATCACCGTCTTATTGCTCCTAAACCTGAAGTCAAACACTCCCAGGGCAGGTACAATGGGGTTAGATACAGAGTAAAGCTCCCTCTACACTGTCCCACCAAACACTCCCAGGACAGGTACAACATGGGGTTAGATACAAGGTAAAGCTCCCTCTACACTGTCCCCGTCAATTGCTCCCAGGGCAAGTACAGCACAGGGTTAGTTACAGAGTGAATCTCCCTCTACACTGTCCCCATCAAACATGTACAAGACAGGTACACAACGGGTTAGGAACAGAGTAAAGTTCTCATTACCTTGGGTTGGAGTCTGTGAGTGTGGATTTACGGTTAATTCTCCAATTGATGGGATGTGGCAACTGGTGCTCACCAGGGATCTGTACATGAAATCTCTTTGCCTTCACTGTAAGTTTCTCAGCTCCCACGCTTGTGCTTCTCTACACCTTGTTCCTTCTCCTTTCAACCCAACCAAGCTCAAAATAAGATCCATTACAACAAAAGATTTGAGATTTGGCTCAGTGAGTCACGCTCATGTCTCTGAGTCAGGAGGTAGCAGATTCACATTGTTCTCCAGAGTCTTAAGCACATAACCCAGACTGACACCCAGAGTCTAGTATGGAGAGAGTGCTTCACTGTCAGAGGTGCTGTCTTTCAGATACAACAATAAACTGAAGCCCTGAATGCTCTCTCAGGTGGGAGTTAAAGATACTAGACACTATTTGAAGAGGAGCGATGGTCCTAGCTATTATTTATACCAGAGCCAACAACATCTGAAATAAAAACAAAAAAACTGCGGATGCTGGAAATCCAAAACAAAAACAGAATTATCTGGAAAAACTCAGCAGGTCTGGCAGCATCGGCGGAGAAGAAAAGAGTTGACGTTTCGAGTCCTCATGACCCTTCGACAGAACTTGGCAAGTTCTGTCGAAGGGTCATGAGGACTCGAAACGTCAACTCTTTTCTTCTCCGCCGATGCTGCCAGACCTGCTGAGTTTTTCCAGGTAACATCTGAAATAGATGATCTGATTATTATCACATTGCAGTTTGTGTGCTAGTTGGCAGCCATGTTCCTACATTACAACAGTGACTGCTCTTCATAAGCACCTCATTGGCTGTGGAGCAGTTTGCGATGTCCTGAAGTTAGAGAAGGCACTATAGAATTGCAGGTCTTTTTGTTTTCACATCCCACTTGAGTTCATTCTGTCCCAACACCTCAAAACTCTGAAACATGAGCAATAGGCCAGTGGGCCTCAGCTAACCTTTCCATACGTTTTTACAGTGACTGCACTCCAGATACTGGCTGTGACTTAGCTTGAAGTTTTGGTCTGGATTTTGCTTGGCCGACACTGGACTTACTCGTCAATCAATCAATGTTGCTCCCGAATTGAAGGAGGCAGGTTTAATATCACTGACTTCAAATCAAAGACAAAATGAATTTTAGATGGAGTGAGATTGAAAGTCAATAAATTAAGTAATAATTGAACATTTTAAGAATGAGCGTTTAACTACACACATGTCCATCAATACATCAATATATAAGGTAGGGCTTAGCAAATGAACCTAACAGGGAGACTCAAGAACAATTTTACACATCTCAATGCCAACTGTTGGCATTTTATTTGCAGCATACAGTCATACTCCCAGTGAGGAAGCACATGGCACAGTGATTAGTTTCCCATCACACTCGAAAAAAGCTGATGTGGACACAATGGGCTGAATGGCCTCCACTATTGTCCCAGGTCTCTAGAACGCAGTTTGATAAAGAAGGAACTAACCTCTCCGTTGCCACAAAGCCCCGAATGCCCTCTCAGGTGGCCATATGGAGGGGAGTTCTGCCCTAGTGCCCAGGTCAGTATGCATCCCTGAATCCACATCAGTAAAGAACAGATTGGTAATTCACCTCATTGCTGTTTGTAGGTGAGATCTTGCTGTGTCATGTCTGTTTACACAGGAGTGGCTGCATTAGCTAAAGCTGACTCATCGAGATGTTTAAACATGCATGACATTTTTGGAGAGATGTCTTTAAGTACTGTGGTGTGATTTTTTTTTCAGAGCTGATTATGATTTCAGACTGAATGGTGTAAGGATGAGATTGTCTTTCTGTGCCTGGGGTAATCTGTGCTTCCACTGGGCTCTCCAGGATCTCAGTGCTGTTTGTCTTACAGCGATGAGTAGATCTATTACAGGCTGAAAGCTTCAGTAAGCGTGAGCTGCTTCTTGTCACTGATTCAGTGGCTGGTGCCCACACCACCCTGCAGCTCTGGCCCAATGCTCCTCGTCTTGGAGCAAGCGTTTGAATCAAAATACAGATTGTCCCCAGAGAACTGCTTCAAATACAAAAGCAAAATACTTTGGAAGCTGGAACTCACTGATATAAGCAGATATTGCTGGAACATTCAGCGGGTCAGGAAGCATCTGTGGAGAGAGAAACAGAGTTAAAGTTTCAAGCATGTGACCTTTCGTCAGGATTCTGGTAAATGGCCGTTGCTGTGCAAGATTAACTCGTTCCTCTCTCCACAGATGCTGCTGGCCCACATGAGCATTTCCAGCATTTTATGTTCACGTCCAAAGATCCCCAGTTCCCCCAATTGACAGAATCTGTGGCCTTTCAAAAGCATTGGCCTTTGTCACTCTGAATTTTGATCTGTTTCAGTCAGGCTCCACTTCCTGTCAGATAGTCTGGCCATTTCCTTTCTCGATCACAACTGTAATTTCTGATGGGTGCAGACACAGGGCGTGTCCCAACAGCAGTCAGTTGCAGCAGGCAGGACAGTGCATCAGTCTGGGAGTATTTGATGGGGACAGTGTAGAGGGAGCTTTACTCTAACTAACCCTGTGCTGGACCTGTCCTGGGAGTGTTTGACGGGGACAGTGTAGAGGGAGCTTTACTCTGTATCTAACCCTGTGCTGTACCTGTCCTGGGAGTGTTTGATGACACAGTATTGAGGGGCTTTTACTCTGAAATATTTGTTCTGTACTGTGTGCTGTTATATTTATGTCTTGCCAAAAGTTAAAATGTGGAACAGCTGATTGTTTTGCTGAATTGATGTTAAAGTTGTGAGCTGTGCTTTTTAAACCATCTCTTTGGCTTTATCTCTGAAGGACCCAGTGTCCCAGAACCAATGGATTGTGCACAGAATCCTTGTTCATCAAGTATAAATAATGTACGTGTCCAAATACACCCTGTGTAGAGACATGTCAGTGATAAATAGCAGGTGAGCTTTTGGAAGCCCCGGGCGAAACTCAATTACAAATGGAAAAGGCAATAAATAATTCAGTTTGTGGAGTGTGGCAATGTGCCAGCTGACTGTCTTGTGTTCCAGACTCCAGTATTTCTCTGCTATTGACAAATTGTCACTAACTGCGACCATTTGGATTCTTTTGTTTTCTTTGGAACATGTTGTGATTCCGAGATATCGATTGTCCACTAGCTCGCTCGAACCTGCTGCCCTTTTCTACTTCACTGACCTGAACATAAACCATTCTCCCCATCTGGTGCTGTCTCGCCCATGAGTGTTACATCAGATTACATAGAGTATATCTTTTTTTCATTCATTCACTGGGCTTCGCTGGCTGGGCCAGCATTTATTGCCCATCCCTAGTTGCCCTTGAGAAGGTGGTGGTGAGCTGCCTTCTTGAACCGCTGCAGTCCCTGTGATGTAGATACACCCACTGTGCTGTTAGGGAGGAAGATCTAGGATTTTGACCCAGCGACAATGAAGGAACGGCGATATATTTCCAAGTCAGGATGGTGAGTGACTTGGAGGGGAACTTCCAGGTGGTGGTGTTCCCATGTGTTTGCTGCCCTTGTCCATCTAGGTGGTAGTGGTCGTGGGTTTGGAAGATGCTGTCTAAGGAGCCTTGGTGAATTCCTGCAATGCATCTTGTAGATGGTACACACTGCTGCCACAGTGCGTCGGTGGTGGAGGGAGTGAATGTTTGTGGATGTGGTGCCGATCAAGTGGACTGTTTTGTCCTGGATGGTGTCAAGCTTCCTGAGTGTTGTGGGAGCTGAACTCATCCAGGCAAGTGGAGAATATTCCATCACACTCCTGACTTGTGCCTTGTAGATGGTGGACAGCCTTTGGGGAGTCAGGAGGTGTTACTCGCTGCAAGGTTCCTAGCCTCTGACCTGATCTTGTAGCTATAGTATTTATCTGGCTGGTCCAGTTCAGTTTCTGGTCAATGGTAACCCCCAGAATGTAGATAGTGGGGGATTCAGTGATGGTAATGCCATTGAACGTCAAGGGGGGATGGTTAGATTCTACTTGTTGAAGACGGTCATTGCCTGACACTTGTGTGGCGCGAATGTTACTTGCTACTTGTCAGCCCAAGCCTGGATATTGTCCAGGTCTTGCTACATTTGGGCATGGGCTGCTTCAGTATCTGAGGAGTCGTGAAGGGTGCTGAACATTGTGCAATCATCAGCAAACATCCCCACTTCTGACCTTATGATGGAAGGAAGGTCATTGATGAAGCAGCTGAAGATGGTTGGGCCAAGGACACTACCCTGAGGAACTCCTGCAGTGATGTCCTGGAACTGAGATGACTGACCTCCAACAACCACAACCATTTTCCTTTGTGCTCAGTATGACTCCAACCAGCGGAGAGTTTTCCACCTGATTCCCATTGACACCAGTTTTTTTAGGGCTCCTTGGTGCCACACTCAGTCAAATGGGGCCTTGATATCAGGGCAGTCACTCTTACCTCACCTCGGGAGTTCAGCTCTTTTGTCCATGTTTGAATCAAGGCTGTGATGAGGCCAGGAGCTGAGTGGCCCCGGTGGAACCCAAACTGGGCGTCATCAAGCGTGTTATTGCTAAGCAAGTGCTGCTTGATAGCACTGTTGATGACTCCTTCCATTACTGATGATCAGGATTAGAATGATAATTGGCCTGGTTGGATTTGTCCTGCTTTTTGTATACAGGACATACCTGGGCAATTTTCCACATAGCCGAGTAGATGCCAGTGTTGTAGCTGTAATGGAACAACCTGGCTAGGGGTTGGCAAGTTCTGGAGCACAAGTCTTCAGTACTATTGCTGGAATATTGTCAGGGTCAATAGCCTTTTTAGTATCCAGTGCCTTCAGCCATTTCTTGATATCACATGGAGTGAACTGAATTGGCTGAAGACTGGCAACTGCGAGGCTGAAGGTTGTAGCAAATGCTTCAGCCTTATCTTTTACACTGATCTGCTGGGCCCCCCCATCATTGAGGATGAGGATACTTGTGGAGCCTTCCCCTCCAGTGAGTAGTTTAATTGTCCACTACTATTCATGGATGTGGCAGGACTGCAGAGCTTAGATCTGCTCTGTTGGTTGTGAGATCGCCTAGCTCTGTCTACCACTTGCTGCTTATGCTGGTTGGCACACAAGTAGTCCTGTGTTATAGCTTCACCAGGTTGACACCTCATTTTTAGGTATGTCTGGTGCTGCTCCTGGCATGCCCTCCTGCACTCTTCATTGAACCAGGGTTGATCACCTGGCTTGATGGTAATGCTGGAGTGGGGGTTATGCTGGGCCATGGGATTACAGATTGTGTTCGAGTACAATTCTGCTGCTGCTGATGGCCCACAGTGCCTCATGGATGCCTAGTCTTGAGCTGCTAGATCTGTTTGAAATCTATCTCATTTAGTACAGTCGTGGTGCACCACAACACGATGGAGGGTATCCTCACTGTGAAGGCAGGACTTCATCTCCACAATGACTATGCGATGGTCACTCCTACCGATACTGTTATGGACAGATGCATCTGCGGCAGGCAGGTTGGTGAGGATGAAGTCAAGTATGTTTTTCCCTCTTGTTGGTTCCCTCACCACCAGCCACAGACCCAATCTAGCAGTCCTTTAGGACTCGGCCAGCTCGGTCAGTAGTGGTGCTACCAAACCACTCTTAATGATGGACATTGCAGTCCCTCACCCAGAGTACATTCTGCACCCTTGGCACCCTTGGTGCTTCCTCCAAGTGGTGTCCAACATGGAGGAGCACTGATTCATCGAGACATGGTAATCAGCAGGAGGTTTCCTTGCCCATGTTTGGCCTGATGCCAGGAGACTTCATGGAGTCTGGAGTTGATATTGAGGACTCCTGGGCAACTCCCTCTTGCTTGTATACCACTGTGCCGTGGTTTGATAAAACTGAATGGCTTGCTAGGCCATTTCAGAGGGCACATTGCTGTGGGCCAGAGCAGGTAAGGATGGCAGATTCCCAGATGGGTTCAACAATGGCTTCTTGGTCCGCATTAGGCTTTTAATTCTTATTTAATAGGACTGAGATGAGGGAAAATACTTCACTCAAAGGGCTGTGAATCTTTGGAGTTCTCTACCCCAGAGGATTCTGGATATGCCATCATTGAATACGTTTAAGGTTGAGATAGATGCTGGGATTTTCCGGCCTCATTGTGGCAGGGCTCATCATGGGAGATTTGGCGGCCCAACCAAAAGTCCCTTGACTTTCGGCAGGACCGGATGATCCCAGTGGTGAGCAGGGGTGGAAAATGCCACCTGGAGAGATTTTTGGTGTCTCAGTGAATCAAGAGACATCGGGACCAGGTGGGAAAGTGGAGCTGAAGTCCGAGATCATCCATGATCCTATGAATGGCGGAGTAGGCTCGATGGGCCGAACGACCTATGTCTCCTGTTTCTTGAGTTTTTGATCTGAAGCACAGTGGAGAAAGCCAGATGTTCCTGAGGGGAAAGTAGGTGGTTTTGCTAACAAAGGGGCTAAGTGGTCAGAAGCTCAACTCAAGGTCAAGTATGACACCAAGTTTGCCAACAATCTAGTCCAGCTGAGACTGTTGCCAGGGAGTGAGTGGCTAAAGAATGGGGTTGGTGGTGGAAACTGAAAACAATGGCTTTGGCCTTCCCAATATTCAGCCAAAGGAAATTTCTGCTGATCCACTCGTGGATATTGAATACGCAGTCTGATAATTCAATGATAGTGGAGGTGATGAGAGGACCCAGCTAACTGCTGACAGTTCTCAATTTCTCTATAGCTGACATCTTTAACAGGGTTTACATTCTGGGTTTTCATTGGCTGAAATCTGTCTGCTAAGAATGTCCTTTACAGTTTGCAGTGCAGGAACTGACCTGCTTGGTGTGATAGGTTCAGCTTTGGCAGCTCTCTTCTCAGATTTGATAAGGAGGGGCAAACAGGGTGCAAGGCTTTCTGCAGCAGCAGCACTGATGATGGGAGATTATCCCTTAGGGCAATAGCTAAAGGAACTAACATATATACTGGACGAGGAGAGCTGGGATGGAATCAAGGTAAACTCACTCACGACGCTGAAGGGGTTAAAAAATTGTTTTCAAACTGAGGCAGCTATGCTGATGAAATTTGAATGATATTTGGTATTAAGTGCACTTTATGGCTTGTAGATGTGCTAATGTGATCTAAATATTGTCCATTTCAGAAAAAAAAATGTAGTGATTCTAGTGGTTACATTTACATCCACTCTCTTCCTGCCTCAGCTATTGATGCCATTTAGTCAGCTCATTACACCAGCTATCAGGAGATATCTCTGCTCGCCTGTCAAAAAAGAGTACAGAAGAGTTTATCTATGAGAGTGCTGTCCAAAACTCCAGGCCCAAGCCAGGGTAAAACTCACCTCTGGGTCAGAAGGATCCCACACTTGGGAGTTGGTGCCTAAAGATATCGGGACCCTCTGCTTTAGAATTCCCTCCCCACGTCACTCTGCCTCTCTACCTGGCTCTCCTACTTTAAGATGATCTTTAAAACCTACCTCTTTGACCAATTATCTGCCCCTTGTATCCCTTTGTTGATTTTTTTTTTTTAAATTCATTTACAGGATGTGGGCAACACTGGCTAGGCTGTCACTTTTTGCCCATCCCTAATTGCCCTTGAGAAGGTGGTGGTGAGCTGTCTTGCTGAACAACTGCAGTCCCTGTGGTGTAGGTACACCCACTGTGCTGTTAGGGAGGGAGTTCCAGGATTTTGACTTCATTGACAGTGAAGGAATGGCGATATATTTCCAAGTCAGGATGGTGAGTGGCTTGGAGGGGAACTTCCAGGTGTTGGTGTTCCCAACTGTCTGCTGCCCTTGTCCTTCTAGATGGCAGGGGTCGTGCACTTGGAAGGTGCTGTCTAAGGAGACTTGGTGAATTCATGTGCAGTGCATCTTGTAGATGGTACACACTGCTGCTACTGTGCATCAGTGGCAGAGGGAATGAATGTTTGTGGATGTGGTGCCAATCAAGCGACTGCTTTGTCCTGGATGGTGTCAAGCTTCTTGAGTGCTGTGGGAGCTGCACTCATCCAGGCAAGTGGGAAATATTCCATCACACTCTTGACTTGTGCCTTGTAGATGGTGGTCAGGCTTTGGGGAGTCAGGAGGTGAGTTACTCGTTGCAGGATTCCTAGCCTCGGAACTGCTATCATATCCACAGTATTTACATGGCTAGTCCAGTTCAGTTTCTGGTCAATGTTAACCCCCAGGATGTTGATAGTGGGGCATTCAGTGATGGTAATGCCATTGAATGTCAAGGGGCAATGGTTAGATTCTCTCTTGTTGGAGATGGTCAGTGCCTGGCATTTGTGTGGTGCGAATGTTTCTTGCCACTTATCAGCCCAAGCCTGGATATTGTCCAGGTCTTGCTGCATTTGGACATGGACTGTTTCAGTATCTGAGGAGTCACAAATGGTATTGAACATCGTGTAATCATCAGCGAACATCCCAACTTCTGACCTTATGATGGAAGGAAGATCATTGATGAAGCAGCTGAAGGTGGTTGGGCCGAGGACAGGACTCTGAGGAGCTTCTGTGAAGCACTTTTGGCCATTTCACTACACTAAAGGCACTATATAAATTCTGTTGTTAGTGCTGGTGATGGATTGAAGTCCTACTTCAGGGACATAATCTAGGCTGACGTTCCCAATCCAGTACTGAGTCTCCTGTCATGCCCATCCTCATGGCACCCCACCCCACGCATTCTCTATTGGCCACCTGACATGTCCACTCTCGCGGTGCTCCGCCTTACTATGTCCAGTCGGAGAGCTAACCATCCCTTCATAATCTGATTGGATGATTCTTGACCGTCAGTCAAAGAACTTTTTTCCCCCACCTCCAACAATTTTAGTATTAATAATTAACACTGTTCAAAGAGAAGATCATATCCTATGAACACTCAGCTCAATTGCCTGCACCAGTATCCTGGGGATTAATCGTCACCTTGGAGAGGCCCCAGAGCGATCCTGAAGCGCTCTTCACATCTCGAGACATTCTAAAGTGCTCAACAGCCAATGAAGTTCTTGCCAAGTGTATTCACTGTTTGAATAGGGAAACACAGCCGCTAATTGTACACAGCAAGATCCCACAGACAGTGATGAGGCCTTCTCTGTGACAATGGGCAGGATTTTCTGGCCCCGACACTGGTGGGCGTCATCGCAAGTGGGACGGGAACATTCGGGGAGCCGTTGACTTTTAACAGCTCCCCAAATTTTCCCGTCCCACCCACGACAATGCTCGCTGGCGGCAGGTCTGGAAAACCTCCCCTCGGAAGAGTCTGATCATGGAGAAAATCTTAAACAGGACGTCTAAAGGTGAGGTTCCTCTTAAACAGGGAGCCTTTTCAGTTATTTATTCTGTCACGGGATGTGGGCGTCGCTGGCTGGGGCAGCATTTACTGCCCATCCCTAATTGCCCTTGAGAAGGCGGTGGTGAGCTGCCTTCCTGGATCACTGCAGTCCCTGTGGTATAGATACACCCACAGCCTGATAATGAGGCTTCTCTTTGACAGATTCTAAAGGCCCCAGTTTAACAGGGAATTTACAAGGGGTCTGATAAAGGAGGTCCCCTTTAACAGGGCAGGTGTCTGATGATGAGACGTTCGAACAGGGATCCCGAAAGCAAGACTACTTTCTGAAAGAGATTGTAACGGAGCCAGTGATTTGCACTTACTGAAACTTCTCACATTGCCACAAATAGAGAACCAGCAGTAAAAGCACAATTGGCAAGAAATGTGTAGAAACAGGAGGATAATGAGTGGTAAAAGCAAAAAACTGCGGATGCTGGAAATCCAAAACAAAAACAAAAATGCCTGGAAAAACTCAGCAGGTCTGGCAGCATCTGCGGAGAGGAACACAGTTAACGTTTCGAGGTGTGAGGGTGGATGCGCGGGAGATGGGGCCGGACATGGTTGAGGGCCCTGTCAACCACCATGTGTGGAAAACCTCAGTTAAGGAAGAAGGAGGACATGTCAGAGGAACTGTTTTTGAAAGTAGCATCATCAGAACAGATGCGACGGAGGTGAAGGAACTGAGAGAATGGGATGAGTGGGATTGGAGACATGACTGTTACAAACATGGCTGGACTAGAATCTACTTCACCTGGCGAGAGCTTCAGTAGTTGTTTCAGGGGGGAGAGTTCAAAGTACTTAAAGTGGAAATGTATCTGCTCAGTTGCGCAATAGCATGAGACATTAGAATAACTCTGTGATCACTCACTGTTGGTCAGACTAAAGGATCACTTCACTGATATAAAGTTCAGGAAACTCAGGTTGCACTGAGAATTTCGGGATAGAGGTCGGAGTAAAGCTTCCCAACAATATCCTGTTTAAAGAGAGCCATCCCCATCAGGATTCTTTACACAGAGCACTTTACAACCCATTAAGTATGTCTGAAGTAGGTATTGCTGTATTGTGGGAATCACGGCAACTAATTTGTGCACAGCAGGATCCCACAGACAACAATGTGATAATGACCAAATAAGCTACTTTTTGTGATGTTGGTTGAGGGATAAATATTGGCCAGGACACTGGGGATGACTACCCCTCTCTTCAAAATAGTGCCACGCAATCTTTTACCTGAGAGGACCTCCATCTTAAAGGCCGTACAGCTGTGACGGTGCTGCACTCCCACAGTGCTGCACAGGGAGGGTCAGTCTGGATTTTGTGCTCAAGCCCCTGGAGTGGGACCCACAACCTCCTGATTCAGAGGTGAGTGTGCTATCCACAGACTGCCAGCACCCAGCCTCACCCACTCCTCGAACTGCTGAGCATGAAGGGGGTGTGTGAGAGACACTGGCCCAGGAGAGAAAGCGGTGAATGAGGGTTCCCTGTTTTTCTGCTTTGGAGGTCGATTTGGAATGCTGTGCCACCTCTCTGTCACATCCTTGATGGCACAGTGATTGTACATTGTAACTGGGAGGAGTGTGGTAGGGAGAGAATCTGCCCAGAAACTGGAGATCGCAAGTGAGCTACAGAAATAGAAAATTGTTGGTGAGCCAATGATGTGGCTATGGTAACATTGCTTCAGCCACATACCCGAAAGTTCATGAACAATCCCTCGCATTCAATGTGGAATATGCTGGAAAAATTCAGCAGGTCCAGCAGCATTTGTGGAGAGAGAGAGACAGTTTATGCTTCGAGTCTGTATGACTCTTCTTCAGAGGCTGGCTCTGAGAAAGAGTCATACAGACTCGAAACGTTAACTCTGTTTCTATCTCCACAGATGCAGTCAGACTTGCTGAGTTTTTCCAACAATTTCTGTTTTTGTTTCAGATTTCCAGCATCTGCAGTATTTTGCCTTTATTTAATATAGAATGATGTTTTTGCACCTTCACACTCTTCATGTGGTTGATGTAATAGAGGGACTTACGTCTGATTAATACTTTGCCAGGGTGGTGATGACATGCTTATATCTCCACACTCTCCTTTGCTTCATAACATGGGTGAATGTGTATACTTGCTCAACATATATCACCATTCAGCACGCAAGTCTATTATAACAATCATCAAACACTTGCTAAGATGTGCATTGTGCCAAGAAGGTTAAGGTTCACATCCTCATAGAAAAAAAAGAAAAACTTGCATTCATATAGCGCCTTCACAGCCTCAGCATGCCCCAAAGCGCTTTAAGGCCAATGAGGAATTTTTTGACGAGTAGTCGCTGTTGCAGTGTGGGAAACAAGGCAGCCAATTTGCGCACAGCAAGATCTCACAAACAGCAAAGATCAGAGGATCTGTTTTATTGGCGTTGTTTAGGGTTGAATATTGGCACCAGATATTTGCCCAGCAACAGTGTCTATTACTCATTTCTTTATCCACTAATCAGAAAGTTTCATTCACTACATGTGACCAGTAGCCAAATATTGGACAACACTGAAGCAGAGAGTGGTGACATTTCTTCAGAGTTTTCGCTGATCCCTCAGTCAAGGTGCTCAGCGCTGCCAAGGTGAGGGCAGGAGGAGGGCAGGCGCTGACATAATCGCGGGTGTGGGCACGCGCTGAGTGAAAGCTGCCTCAGGGGAGCTGAAGACTTCAAAACAATTAAATACAGATTTTAAAATCTGGAAAAAAAAATGTCACCGCGTCAACTGAACAATAAGCACGATGAAAATTCTGCCCATACATTTTTAATTTTTTTTTCCCTTAATGACGGAAACCTCACACCGTCCTTGGATGAGGTTTCACCAAAAATAACAAAGTCCACCTGGCAGATTCGCCTGTCCGCCAGCCGGAAGGTGGGATGGGCCACGAGAAATCAGGGCCCGTTGGAACTTTGGCAACTTTAATCGTTTGCTTAATTGTCGACGGGCCGCTTCCGACTTCTGCGCACGCCCGCTGACCGGAATATCGCGCGGGATGACATCGGGACGCTCACCCGGCGTCGCCACGTGCGATTTCGCATCTGATCGGGTCGGGCGCGTGCTCAGACGCCAACCTAAAAAACCCCTGCCCATGGAATGAATTCAGATCAAACATCTTCCGTTTCCTTTGACTTTTGTTCCTTTCCATTCACCCCCTGAAAGCAGACGGTGTGATTGTGGGATGAGAAATCTGAGCTGAAGGGTTCCTCAATCTGAGACTCTGCTGGTTGGACGGCACAAATGATGGATAGCGGCAGGAGGGCATGCACCTCACAGGCTTGTGTTCCGTTGTCATGACATCAAAAAGGAGAAAATGAGCGATCCCTTCTTGTTATTTATTATACTGGTCTAAAAGCCTATCCCAAACCCATCATAACCTGCTCGTCCAACTTGTGTTTAGCTGGTTAAATTCACTGGATGTGAAATAGTGCTGTAACGTGGATGCAATGCTAATGCCTCATTCTGGAACTCATTCATTTCTTTGCAATCAATTTGAAAGGCAGATGGTTTTGTCCTAAGGAGACTTTATGGTCCTTTTTCTGAGCCGAACAGAACCTGGCTGAGTTAACACTAAAAAAAAATGAAAGGGCTACAAAGGAACCACAATGTTTGACCCTCCTCCTGGAAGGGCTGGGTCGGATGTGGAAGAGGGGAGCTGATTTGTGGAGGCCATATTGCTACTTTCTTTATTATTCATTCATGGGATATGGCCGTCATTTATTACTCACCCCTAATTGCCCTTGAGGAGGTGGTGGTGAGCTGCCTTCTTGAACCGCTGCAGTCCATGTGGTGTAGGTACACCCACAGTGCTGTTAGCGAGGGAGTTCCAGGATTTTGACCCAGCGACAGTGAAGGAACGGCGACATATTGCCAAGTCAGGATGGTGTGTGCGATATCGGAGCGGTGTGTGCCCATGTGGTTACTGTCCTTGTTCTTAGAATCGTAGAAAGTTCATGGCACAGGAAGAGTCCACTCGGCCCATTGTGTCCATGCCAGCTGAGAAACAAGCCACCCCAGCCTAATCCCACTTTCCAGCATTTGGTCTGTAGCCCTGCAGGTTCCGGCATTTGAAGTGCATGTCCAGACAACTTTTAAATGAGTTCAGGGTTTCTGCCTCTACTACTCTTTCAGGCAGTGAGTTCCAGACTCCCATAACCCTCTGGGTGAAAATATTTTCCTCATCTTCCCTCTAATCTTTCTACCAATCACTTTAAATCTATGCCCCCTTGTCACTGACCTCTCTGCTAAAGCGAATAGGCCCTTCCCATCCACTCTATCCAGGCCCCTCACAATTTTGTACATCTCAATCAAACCTCCCCTCAGCCTCCTCTGTTCCAAGGAGAACAACCCCAGCCTATCCAATCTTTCCTCATAGCCGCAATTTTCCAGTTCTGGCAACATCCTGGTGAATCTCCTCTGTACCCTCTCTAATGCAATTACATCCTTTCTGTAATGAGGTGACCAGAACTGCACACAGTACTCAAAGTTGTGGCCTAACTAATGATTTATACAGTTCCAGCATAACCTCCCTGTCTTATTCTCTATACTTCAGCTAATAAAGGAGAGGATTCCATATTCCCTCCTAACCACCTTATCGACCAATCCTGCTACTTTTAGGGATCGGTCTGGACATTCACTCCAAGGCCCCTCACTCCCTTTACACCTCTCAGTACCCGCTCATTACTTCTGTAATCCTTTGCCTTGTTTGAACTCCCCGAATGCATCACTCACACTTCATGGAGTTGAATTCCATTTTGCCACATTTCTGTCCACCTGACCAGTCCATTGATATCTTCCTACACTCCACAGCTATCCTCCTCGCCATCAACAATTTTGTATCATCTGCAAACTTCTTGATCATGTCCCCGAACATTAATGTCCTAATCATTAATAATTACCACAAAAAGCCAGGGTCCTAGTACTGAGCCCTTCAGAACCCCACTGGAAGCAGGCTCCCAGTTGCAAAATTACCCATCAACAATTACCCTTTGTTTCCTGCCACTAAGCCAATTTTGTATCCAGCTTGCTACATTCCCCTGGATCCTAGGTGGTAGAGGTGATGGGTTCGGAAGGGGCAACAGAAAATATGATATAGCACTATAGTGCCTCCTACTGGACACCTGAAGTGTTTTATAGCCGATGAAGTGTAGTTACTGTTGTAATGCAGCCAATTTTCACACAGCAAGATCCCACAAACAGTAATGTGATAATGACCAGATAATCTGTCTTTTTTGTGATGTTGGTTGAGGGATAAATATTGGCCAGGACACTAAGGGAGAACTCCTCTGCTCTTCTTCAAATCAGTACCCATCTTGTAGCTCAGATGTATTTAACATCTCATCTGAAAGACAGCACTTCTGGCAGTGCAGCACTCCCTCAGTACTGCCCTGGCACGTCAGCCTTAATTTTTATTCTCAAGTCCTAGAGAGGGACTTGAACCCAGAACCTTTTGCCTTTAAGGTATGCGTGCTACCCACTGAGCCACAGTTGAAATTTAGTTATAGTCTTGTATATTCAAGGTTGAGATAGACAGATTTTTAATCATTAAGGGAATCAATGGCTATGGGAAAAAGGCAGGAAAGTGGAGTTGAGGATTATCAGATCAGTCATGACCTTATTGAATGGTAGAGTAAATTCGATGGGCTGAATGGCCTACTTCTGCTCCTGCATCTTATGGCCTGATGGTTTAGTTTGCCCTATGCTTGGTTGAGAGTGCCTGGCAACACTTTCTGCACCAATTAAGTGGCATGAACCAGAGGGGACCTTCATATCTTCCATCTAATCTGCCTCAAACTTCAATCACTGACAGTAAAAGTATAATGCTTTCATCACCAATACTTCCAGTCTCCAGCAGACAAATGACAGCCTCGTTGCTCGCTCTCCTCTCAGGCCTTCCACTTTGCCTGCCCCAGTCAATCAGCCTCATCAAGGCCTTTACCACCTTCAGGTTCAAATATTCTTGTATTCTCCTGACCAGTCTTTCCACCCAGCTCCTCCAAAACTCTGCTGCCCATAACCTAACTCGCCCCAAGTCTCGTTCACCTATCACTCCTGTGCTCGCTGACTTCTATAAGTTCCTGGTCCCACAACACAGATTTAAAATTCTCATTTTTGTGTCCTAAATCCCTCCATGGCCTCACCACCTCCCTATCCCTGTAACCTCTTCCAGTCCTATAACTCTTCGAGAACTCTGCACTCCTCCAATTCCAGCCTTTTGCACAAGCCTGATTTTAAATGTCCACCATCGGCAGCCATGCCTACAGCTGCCTGGGCCCTAAGCTCTGGATTTCCCTCCCTAAACCTCTTTGTCTGTCTCTCATCTTCTAAGATGCTCCTTAAAAATCTATCTCTTTGACTGAGCTTTTTGTCAGCTGTCCTGAAATCTCCTTATTTGGCTCAGTGTCATGTTATGAACATATGAAATAGAAGCAGAAGCAGGCCATTCAGCCCCTCGAGCCTGCTCTGCCACTCAATAAGATCACGGCTGATCTGTTTGTGTTTCGATTTCCACATTCCCATCTACCCCTGATAACCTTTGATTCCTTTGCCTAACAAGAATCTATCTACCTCTGCCTTAAAAATATTCAATGACCCCGCCTCCACCACCTTCTGAGACAGAGAGTTCCAAAGTTACACAACCCTCAGAGAGAAAAAAATTCTCCTCATTTCTCTCCTAAAAGGGCGACCCCTAATTTTTAAATAGTGCCCCCTAGTTCTGGACTCAACCACAACAGGAAACACGCTTTCCATGTCCACCTTGTCAATACCGTTCAAGATCTCATATACTTCATTCAAGTCACCCATCGCTCCTCTAAACTCTAGCCTAACCTTTCCTCATAAGACCACCCACTCATTCCAGGTATCAATCTAGTAAACCTCCTCTGAACCACCTCCAATGCACTTACATCCTTCCTGAAATAAGGAGACCAAAACTGCACAATATTTGAGGTCCCCTGTATACAATGCCCTGTATAACTGAAGCATAACATCCTTACTTTTATGTTCAATTCTTCTCATAATAAAATATAGCATTCCATTGGCCCTCTTAATTACTTGCTGTACCTGCATGCTAACTTTTGGTGATTCATGCACTAGAACACCTAGATCCCTCCGCACCTGCAGCCTTTCTCTGTCTAAGTAATACTCTGTGACGTTGTTCACTTTGGCGAAGAATAAAAAAGCATTTTCCTACATTATACTCCATCTGCCAGATCTTTGCCCACTCACTCAACTTATCAATATCCATATGCAATCTCATGTCCTTTCACAACATACCTTCGTACCTATTTTTGTGTTGTCTGCAAATTTAGCCACCATGTCTGTGCTGCTCTCATCTAAGTCATTGATATAAATTGTAAGAAGTTGAGACCCCAGCACAGACTCCTGCGGGACTCCATTCATCACATCCTGCCAATCAGAAAAAGACTCATTTATGCATACTCTCTGTTTTCTGCCAACAGACAATCTTCTATCCATGCTACCATGTTACCCCCTACACCATGAGCTTTTATTTTCCACAATAACCTTTGATTTGGCACCTTATCAAAATCCTTCTGGAAATCCAAGTACAGCACATCTATAGGCTCCCCTTTATCCACAGCATGTGTTACTCCTTCAAAGAACTCTAATGAATTAGTTAAATATGATTTTCCCTTCACAAAACCTGTGAAGTGCTGTGGGATGTTTTACCATATTCGAGGTGCTGTATAAAAGCAGGTTATCACTGTCTGGAAGAGGTCTAAAAGGCAGTATTATACACATTACTCCACCAGTGAGATTGAACTGAAAGGATGCAGTTGGATCACATCTTATACTCAATATTGTATACTCTCAATTAATTTATATATTCCAACATTTCTGTTACCCTTTCTCATTGATCTCTGTATCAAGCCTCATTGGCTAGGCAGACTGCAAAGGTAATGAAAATTATACAAACTTCACAAAGAGGTGAATTGTCAGACAGTTTGAGTCTTGGAATCAGTCTGTAGGAGTTAAGTGTTAAATAGGCATGAGAAAATGTCAAGAAATCATAAACTGTTCACAATATATCTGAGCTTCAGCTACACATTGGAGAGAATATGTCCACACAGACAGTTACAAAGGGACAGTAACACGGGGAGACAGTAACACAGAGACCATAACACAGGGAAACATTAACACAGAGACAGTAACACGGGGAGGCAGTAACACGGGGAGGCAGTAACACGGGGAGACAGTAACACAGAGACAGTAACACGGGGAGACAGTAACACAGAGACCGTAACACGGGGAGACCGTAACACGGGGAGGCAGTAACACGGGGAGACAGTAACACAGAGACCGTAACACGGGGAGACCGTAACACGGGGAGACATTAACATGGGGAGACAGTAACACGGGGAGACAGTAACACAGAGACAGTAACACAGACACCATAACACAGGGAGACAGTAACACAGAAACCGTAACACGGGGAGACAGTAACACGGGGAGACAGTAACATGTGGAGACAGTAACACAGGGAGACAGTAACACGGGAGAGAGTAACACCGAGACAGTAACAAGGGGAGACAGTAACACAGGGACCGTAACACGGGGGAGACAGTAACATAGAGATAGTAACACGGGGAGACAGTAACATGGAGGCAGTAACACACAGAGACAGTAACACAGGGAGACGGTAACACTGGGGAAACAGTAACACGGAAAAAATAGTAGCACAGGCAGACAGTAACGCAGGGAGACAGTAACACGGGGGAAAATAATAACACAGGGAGACAGTAACACCGGGAGACAGTAACACAGAGGCAGTGACACAGGGAGACAGTAACACCGTGGAAATAGTAACATGGGGAGACAGTAACACAGAGACAATAACACGGGGAGACAGTAACACAGAGACAATAACACGGGGAGACAGTAACACAGAGACCGTAACACGGGGAGACAGTAACTTGGGGAGACCGTAACTTGGGGAGACAGTAACACAGAGATCGTAACACGGGGAGACGGTAACACCGGGGAAATAGTAACACAGGGAGACAGTAACACGGGAAGGGTATAACACGGGGAGACAATAACACGGGAAGACAGTAACACGGAGACAGTAAGACAGCGAGTATAACATGGGGAGTATAACACCACTGGGGAACCTTCCTGGTAATTTCACCCAGTGAATGTTTTTTGAGAAAGTTGGGATATTCTTTTCCTTGCCTTGT
Organism: Carcharodon carcharias; assembly: GCF_017639515.1. NCBI lineage: Eukaryota > Metazoa > Chordata > Chondrichthyes > Lamniformes > Lamnidae > Carcharodon > Carcharodon carcharias. The sequence goes on from NC_054483.1 coordinate 104,447,445, forward strand.
TTGAGGGTTTTGAAGCCAAACTGGCCCAGATCTTCCTGTCCCCAGATCATTAGAGACTGGACATACAGCCCAAGGTGCGCGTCAGGGACCCATGAAAGTCCTGACAAATTGACCCTCTGTAGGAACTGCCGGGTAAGATTTAATTTCCGACTGGCAATTCCCCTGCTCCCTGGACCCTCTGGGTATTTAAAATATAATTAGAGAAACATGGTCACTGTGATGACAGTAGACAGATGCATAATGGAGGCAGGACAGGAGAAGGGGCAGACTCTGCATTGCCATCATCTCCTGGCCTACATGAGGAGGCACAGAACCAGATAACCTTCCCAAGAAATCAGATCCAACTCCAACAACAACAAAAACTATACAGCACCTGTAATGTAATCCCGAGGTTCTTTCCATGTGCATTATCAAACAAAATTTGGCACTGAGGCACGTAGGTTGATGTTCAGATAGGTGACCGAATTGCTTGGTCAAAGAGGAAGGTTTTAAAGAGTGTCTTAAAGGAGAGGAGAGAGGCGAAGAGGTTTAGGGAGGGAATTCTGGAATGGCAGGCCTTGTTAGCTGAAGGCCAGTGATGGAGTGATTAAAATTGAGAACGTTCAAGAGACCAGAATTGGAGGAGGACAGAGACCCCAGGGGTTGAAGTGCTGGAGGGCCGAGTGGAGAAATGACTGTGGAGTGCTGGTTGGCACAGGATCTGTAATCCTCTCTGCCACCTGCTCCCCAACACCACCCCAATGCATTTGATCTGAAATGCTCACCCTCCATCGCAAGCTGCTTTTCACTTACTCTTTCATGAGATGTGGGCTTCACTGGCTGGGCCAACATTTATTGCCCATCCCTAGTTGCCCTTGAGAAGGTGGTGGCGAGCTGCCTTCTTGAACCGCTGCAGTCCATGTGGTGTAGGTACACCCACAGCGCTGTTAGGGAGGGAGTTCCAGGATTTTGACCCAGTGACAGTGAAGGAACAGCCGATATATTCCCAAGTCAGCTTGGTGAGTGACTTGGAGGGGAAGTTCCAGTTGGTGGTGTTCCCATCTCTCTGCTGCCCTTGTCTTTCTGGGTGGCAGAGTTAGTGGGTTGGAAACAGGATTAACAGAAGGTGTAAAGACAGAACCAGCTGAAGTTTTCGAACTGTGGCTGTTAACTGATTATTAGAGCTTTTAATGGTAGGTATAGATCAAAGTGAAGTATACATTAAACAAGCTGTCTGATAGACCCACAAACTGTCTGTTGCATTAAACTTTTATATCAGATGTTTCCAAGCTGACTCTCATGAATATTTAATCTTCTGTCTCTGTCAGTCTGTGTTTTTCAAAAAGGCAACCTGCTTCAGCAGGTCGTTAATATTCCCCCTTGTCATTTACCTTATTCCTACCAGTAACAATCCCTCTACACCATCCCCATCAAACACTCCCAGGACAGGTACAGCACGGGGTTAGATACAGAGTAAAGCTCCCTCTACACTGTCCCCATCAAACACTCCCAGGACAGGTACAGCACAGGGTTAGAAACAGAGTAAAGCTCCTTCTACACTGTCCCCATCAAACACTCACAGGACAGGTACAGCACAGGGTTAGAAACAGAGTAAAGCTCTCTCTACACTGTCCCCATTAAATACTCCCAGGACAGGTACAGCACAGGGTTAGAAACAGAGTAAAGCTCTCTATACACTGTCCCCATCAAATACTCCCAGGACTGGTACAGCACGGGGTTAAATACAGAGTAAAGCTCCCTCTACACTGTCCCCATCAAACACTCCCAGGACTGGTACAGCACGGGGTTAGAAACAGAGTAAATCTCCCTCTACACTGTCCACATCAAACACTCCCAGGACAGGTACAGCACAGGGTTAGATACAGAGTAAATCTCCCTCTACACTGTCCCCATCAAACACTCCCAGGACAGATACAGCACGGGGTTAGAAACAGAGTAAATCTCCCTCTACGCTGTCCACATCAAACACTCCCAGAGCAGGTACAGCACAGGGTTAGATACAGAGTAAAGCTCCCTCTACACTGTCCCCATCAAACACTCCCAGGACAGATACAGCACGGGGTTAGAAACAGAGTAAATCTCCCTCTACACTGTCCACATCAAACACTCCCAGAGCAGGTACAGCACGAGGTTAGATACAGAGTAAAGCTCCCTCTACACTGTCCCCATCAAACACTCCCAGGACAGGTACAGCACGGGGTTAGAAACAGAGTAAATCTCTCTCTACACTGTCCACATCAAACACTCCCAGAGCAGGTACAGCACAAGGTTAGATAGAGAATAAAGCTCCCTCTACACTGTCCACATCAAACACTCCCAGAGCAGGTACAGCACGAGGTTAGATACAGAGTAAAGAATGTGGGACGGGAGATTTTTGAAGAACAGGAGCCCTCTGGCTTGTGTTGATATTGATTTCAGGAAGCAGATGGCCAATCAGTCAAGGTGACCAGGAAGAAACTTAAGGAACGACTGCCTTTCCAGGAAGAATTGAATCCTGCTCCTGAATTGTGCCAACAGCTATCGACCATCCCTCCTTGGCTCGCCTCGCAGCTATTGATCTGAAAGAACAGACAATAGGTCAGGCGACAAGGACACCTCCTAGAATCAGAGTAGGGACGTTCCATACTGTCAGTCACAGGCCTCGCACAGAGCCTCCCTGCTCTGACAAACTCCACAGAAACACCCAGTTCGATTTGAGTTCATGTTCCTGATCCATCCTGGATGGATCTTGTTGCATGGCGGTTTGGGGAGACCTGTTTTTAGGTAAATGTGAACACCAACTTGTGTTAGTTCCAGTAAGCTGAGATAATGGGGTGGGCCATTATATCAGTAGTAACATTCCCCACCTTCTGAGCCTGAAGGCGAGGAGTTTGAACCCCACCTGGACAGTCACGGCGAGTGGGGGCTGGAGATCTGGCTCAGAATTTTGGATCACTGTTCTGGAGGATACCTCGCGTCCCATAATTGCGGGTGAGTCCGGACTCATTGTCATACAAATTGTGGGATCCTATAAAACCCTCTCGCTGAATCAGACCGACCTCTCTCTCTAGCCGGGGCAAAGGTGGTTCCTGTAATGGAAGGGAGCATTCACATCACATCCTGTCAGTCAGCTAATCAGCCTGAGGAGTATGGACACCTTTCAGGTGAGACGTTGAACCAGGATACAATCAGTCTGCTCAGGTGGTTGTACAAGATCCTATTTTGAAAGAAGAGCGAGAGAGTTCTCCCCAGTGTCCTGGGAACAACATTTACCATGCAACTAGCACGATTTAAGAAATATTATCTGGTGCTATTTTTGGGACTTTGCAGTGCAAAATTGACCGCCTCATTTCTTAAATTTCAGCAGTGACCACACTGATAAAAATCACATCCTTACCTGAATCAGGGAAATGTCCCTGTTGAAATGCAAAGCTTGCTTTTTTTTCACTGCTTCACACTGTTCTCTCCAAGTGTGAAAATACATCAGCAAACAAAAATGGAGATTTATATAAATGAATAAGGACATCAAACATAATTTATTTATAACTTCTGAGCCTCCACTGCACTTGCCTAAAGGGCCCAAAAACTGACCTTAACTTATCTTCTAGACATACTTCCTGTCCTGGGAGTGTTTGATGGGGACAGTGTAGAGGGAGCTTTACTCTGTATCTAACCCCGTGCTGTACCTGTCCTGGGAGTGTTTGATGGGGACAGTGTAGAGGGAGTTTTACTCTGTATCTAACCCTGTGCTGTACCTGTCCTGGGAGTGTTTGATGGGGACAGTGTAGAGGGAGTTTTACTCTGTATCTAACCCTGTGCTGTACCTGTCCTGGGAGTGTTTGATGGGGACAGTGTAGAGGGTGCTTTACTCTGTATCTAACCTCATGCTGTACCTGTCCTGGGAGTGTTTGATGGGGACAGTGTAGAGGGAGCTTTACTCTGTATCTAACCCTGTGCAGTACCTGTCCTGGGAGTGGTTGATGTGACAGTGTAGAGGGGACTTTACTCTGTATCTAACCCTGTGCTGTACCTGTCCTGGGAGTGTTTGATGGGGACAGTGTAGAGGGAGCTTTACTCTGTATCTAACCCTGTGCTGTACCTGTCCTGGGAGTGTTTGATGGGGACAGCGCAGAGGGAGCTTTACTCTGTATCTAACCTCATGCTGTACCTGTCCTGGGAGTGTTTGATGGGGACAGCGCAGAGGGAGCTTTACTCTGTATCTAACCCCGTGCTGTACCTGTCCTGGTGATCAACAAGGTGCATATGGTGTCTATGTTATGGTTCAAGAAACAAAAACTCGATTCATTCCTTAGAAGAACATCCGCACAAAGCTTGGAATTATTGTGAACTGTGAGGAGAAATAGTGTTGAGCCCCAGAAGGAAATTGACAGGTCGGTGTAATGTGCAGACAAGTGACGTAGGAAAGCTAATCACAGAATTGTTACAGTGCAGAAGGAGGCCGTTCAGCCCATCGTGTCTGCACCAGCTCTCCAAATGAACAATTCCCCCACCTGCTCCCTGTAACCCTACACATTCTTCCTTCTCAGATAACCGTCTAATTCCCTTTTGAATGCTTCTATTGAAGCTGCCTCCACCACACTCTCGGGTAGTGCATTCCAGACCCTCACCACTCGCTGCGTGAAAGTTTTTTCTCGTATCGCTTTTGTTCGTTTAAACCTGTGCCCTCTCACTTTCTACCCTTTCACGAGTGGTAACAGTTTCTCCCAATGTACTCTGTCCAGACCCCTCATGCTGGTGAATACCTCTATCAAATTTCCTCTCAGCCTTCTCTTCCCAAGGAAAGTAGTCCAAACTTCCCCAGCCTATCCATGTAACTGAAGTTTCTAATCCCTGGAACCATTGTCTTTTCTACAATCTCTCCAATATCTTCACATCCTTCCTAAAGTGCTTCACCCAGAACTAATGCAGAGAAGGAGGAAGTGATTTATTTTGGTTGGAAGAACATGGGGAGACAGTATAAAATAAAGGGTACAATTTTAAAGGGGATGCAGGAGTAGAGGTACACGGGTGTATATGTACATAAATATTGAAGGACAGGTTGAGAGCATGTTTAATAAAGCATACAGAATCATGGGTTTTATTAAGAGGGCATAGAATACAAGAGAAAGGAGGTTATGCTAAACCTGTATAAAACACTGGTTCAACCTCAGCTGGAGTATTGTGTCCCGCTCTGGGCACCACACCTTAGGAAGGATGTGAAGTCTTTGGAGAGAGTGCAGAAAAGATTCACGAGAATGGTTCCAGGATGAGAGACTTCAGTTCTGTGGATAGGTTGGAAAAGTTGGGATTGTTCTCCTTGGAGAAGAGAAGGCTGAGAGGAGATTTCATAGAGGGTTCAAAATCAGGAGCAGACAGGGCAAAACTGTTCCCATTAGTAGAACAGTTGGAAACCAGAGGACAGCAATTTACGATGACTGGCGATAGTGACATGAGGAAAAACGTTTTCACCCAGGACCTGGAATTCACTGCCTGAGAGAGCAGTGGAGGCAGATTCAATCGTGACTTTTAAAAGAGAATTGACTAATTATCTGGAGAGAAAACAATTACTGGGTGACCGAGAAACGGTGGGGGAGTGGGATTAGCTGAGTTGCTCTTACAGGGAGCTGACATGAACAAGGAGGGCTGAATAGCCTCATTCTATGCTGTAGCCATCCTCTAATCCTACCTTTTCCTAACACTTTCCTCCTCCCCTCTTCCTTGCCCCACCCTGTCTCCCCCATCCTCCTCCTTCCACCATCCCTTCTCCAACCACCCTCCTGTTCCTATTACTGTTTTATGGCCAGAGAAAGAGTTGAATTGTAGTATTGCGAAGGAACTTGTTTGAAAGGGGAGAATCCTCTGTTGATGTTGGTGCTTTGATATTGGTATCAATAGCTTACCAGCTGTAATCAAGATGTGTCGATAAGAGAGAGGGTTTGGCATGGGCTAGAACATAATACCTAGGAGCTGGAGTGAGCCATATGGCCCTTTGAACCTGCTCTGCTAGCTAAACTTGGACTTCAGTTTCACTCTCTTGCCTCATTCCCATACCCCTTAAATCCCTGCATCCCTGCACTGTCCAAAAATCTATCGATCTCATCCTTGAATATGTTCATTGACTGACCATCCACAACTTCCTGTGTTAGAGAATTCCAAAGGTTTGCAACCCTCTAAGAGAAGAAACTCTGCCTCATTTCAATCTTAAATGATCGTTCCCTTATCCTGGCACTGTGCCCACCACCCCTCCCTCGTTCTAGATTCTCTGCCTAAGGATACAACATCTTGGTACATACCCTATCAAGCTCCCTCAGAATGCATTTCAGTGAGATCATCTCTCATTCTTCTAAACTTTAGAGAGTACAGCCCAATTCCACTCAATCTCTCAGAATTAGAACCATAGAACACTACAGCACAGAAAACAAACCATTCGGCCCTTCTAGTCTGTGCCGAAATATTATTCCGCTAGTCCCATTGACCTGCACCTAGTCCATAACCCTCCAGACCTCTCCCATCCATGTATCTATCCAATTTATTCTTAAAACTTAAGAGTGAGCCCGCATTTACCACATCAGATGGCAGCTTGTTCCGCACTCTCACCACTCTCTGAGTGAAGAAGTTCCCCCTAATGTTCCCCCTAAACCTTTCCCCTTTCACCTTACAGACATGTCCTCTCATGTTTATCTCTCCTAATCTAAGTGGAAAGAGCTTACTCGCATTTACTCTGTCTATACCCCTCATAATTTTGTAAACTTCTATCAAATCTCCCTTCATCCTTCTACGCTCCAAGGAATAAAGTCCTAACCTATTTAATCTTTCCCTGTAACTTAACTCCTTAAGACCTGGCAACATCCTAGTAAATCTTCTCTGCACTCTCTCAATCTTACTGATATCCTTCCTGTAGTTAGGCGACCAGAACTGCACACAATACTCCAAAGTTGGCCTCACCAATGTCTTATACAACCTCACCATAACATCCCAACTCCTGTACTCAATATTTTGATTTATGAAGGCCAGTATGCCAAAAGCTGTCTTTACAACCTTGTCCACCTGTGATACCACCTTCAGGGAACTATGTATCTGAACTCCCAAATCCCTTTGTTCCTCCGCACTCCTCAGTGCCCTACCATTTACTTGTGTACTGTACTCCTCATTAAACAACCCGCATATCCCAGGAATCAATCTGATGAAGGCTGTTATATCCTTCCTTTGATAAGGAGGGCAAAACCGTACAAAGTATTCCAGGTGTATTCTCATCAAAATCCTATGCAATTGTGGTAAGACTTCCTTAGTCTTATATACAACCCCTTTGCAATAAAATGTGGTGTATTTGGATTTCAAGGAAGCTTTTGATAAGGTCTCACAAAAGAGGCTAGTAGGCAAGATTAAAGCACATGGGATCAGGGGTAATAAACTGGCATGGATTGAGAATTGGTTGACAGACCGGAAACAGAGAGTGGGAATAAATGGGTCTTTTTCTGGGTGGCAGGCGGTGACTAGTGGTGTACCGCAGTGATCAGTGCTTGGACCCCAGCTATTCACAATATATATAAATGACTTGGATGAGGAAACCAAATGCAATATTTCCAAGTTTGCTGATGACACAAAACTGGGCGGGGTTGTGAGTAGGATGCAAGGAGGCTTCAGGGCAATTTAGACAAGTTGTGCGTGTGGGCAAATACATGGCAATTGCAGTATAACATGGATAAATGTGAAGTTATACACTGTGGTATGAAAAGCAGAAAGGCAGAGTATTATTTAAATGATGACATTTTGGGAAATGTGGATGTACAAAGGGATCTGGGTGCCCTTGTTCACCAGACAATGAAAGTAAATAGGTGCAGCAAGCAATTAGATAGGCAGATGGTATGTTGGCCTCCATTACAAGAGGATTTGAGTTCAGAAGTAGGGTCTTCTTACTGCAGTTATACAGGGCCTTGGTGAGACCACACCTGGAGTACTGTGTGCAGTTTTGGTCTCCGTACCTAAGAAAGGATATACTTGCCATGAAGGGAGTGCAGCGAAGGTTCTCTAGGCTGATACCAGGGATGGCAGGACTGTCGTATGAGGAGAGATTGGTTCGACTGGGCCTGTATTCGCTAGAGTTTAGAAGAATGAGAAGGGATCTGTTTGAACCGTATAAAATTCTAACAGGGCTAGACAGACTGGATGCAGGGAGGATGTTTCCCCTGGTTGGGGAGTCTAGAACCAGGGGCCACAGTCTCAGGATATTGGGCAGGCCATTTAGGACTGAGATGAGGAAACATTTCTTCACTCAGAGGGTGTTCAATCTGTGGAATTCTCTACCACAGAAGGCTGTGGAGGCCGAGTCATATTCAAGAAAGAAATTGATAAATTTTTGGATATTAGGGACATCAAGGGGAATGGAGAGAAAGCAGGAATGTGGCATTGAAATAGAGGATCAGCCATGATCATAATGAATGGTGGAGCAGGCTCGAAGGGCCAAATGGCCTACTCCTGCTCCTAGTTTCTATATATCTATGTATCTATGTAAAAGCAAACTCACCATCTGCCTTCCCCATTGCTTGCTGTACCTGCATTTTAACTCTAGCACCCATCTATCATACTGGTCTGGAATGCACTGCCTGGGAGGGTGGTGGAGGCGGGTTGCCTCGCATCCTTTAAAAAGTACCTGGATGAGCACTTGGCATGTCATAATATTCAAGGCTATGGGCCAAGTGCTGGTAAATGGGATTAGGTAGGTAGGTCAGGTGTTTCTCACGTGTCGGTGCAGTCTCGATGGGCCGAAGGGCCTCTTCTGCACTGTGTGATACTGCAGATGTCTGAGACAGCAATAATAATTTATATCTATATAGCACCTTCAAAGTAACAAAACATCCCAGGATGCTTCACAGTTGCGTAAATCAAACAAAATTTGACCCCGAGTCACATAAAGAGATATTAGGGCAGATGGTCAAAAAAGGTGGGTGATAAAGTTCACATTAAGTCGAGGGAAGCTGAGGCAAGCGCTATCCCATAATGCTGGTGGGATGAGGGTCCCCAACAGAGTGGGGGCAGCAATAAACCCACCACACAGGAATGGGAAGTTTTGAGGAGTGTCTTAAGTGAGGAAAGAGAGGTAGAGAGTTTGAAGGACAGAATTCCAGAGCTGAGGACCTTTCAAGGGGTGTGGAAGAGGCCAAAATTAGAGAAATGTGGGGAACCTGAAGGGTCGTAGGGCTGGAGGAGGTTAGAAAGATTGGGGATTGTGTGTGGTGGGGGGGGACATCAAGAAGGGATTTGTAAATAAGGATGAGAATTTTAAACTTGAGGTGTTGACGGCTTGTTAGCCAATGTAGGCCAGGATACACAGGGGTGAGAGGTGAACAATGTAGGCCAGGATACACAGGGGTGAGAGGTGAACAATGTAGGCCAGGATACACAGGGGTGAGAGGTGAACAATGTAGGCCAGGATACACAGGGGTGAGAGGTGAACGATGTAGGCCGGGAAACACAGGGGTGAGAGGTGAACGATGTAGGCCAGGATACACAGAGGTGAGAGGTGAACGATGTAGGCCAGGATACACAGGGGTGAGAGGTGAACGATGTATGCCAGGATACACAGGGGTGAGAGGTGAACAATGTAGGCCGGGAAACACGGGTGACAGGTGAACGATGTAGGCCAGGATACACAGGGGTGAGAGGTGAACAATGTAGGCCAGGAAACACGGGGGTGACAGGTGAACGATGTAGGCCAGGATACACAGGGATGACAGGTGAATGATGTAGGCCGGGAAACACAGGGGTGAGAGGTGAACGATGTAGGCCAGGAAACACGGGGGTGACAGGTGAACGATGTAGGCCAGGATACACAGGGGTGAGTGGTGAACGATGTAGGCCAGGAAACACAGGGGTGAGAGGTGAACGATGTAGGCCAGGATACACAGGGGTGAGAGGTGAACAATGTAGGCCAGGAAACACGGGGGTGAGAGGTGAACAATGTAGGCCAGGAAACACGGGGGTGACAGGTGAACGATGTAGGCCAGGATACACAGGGGTGAGAGGTGAACGATGTAGGCCAGGATACACAGGGGTGAGAGGTGAATGATGTAGGCCAGGAAACACGGGGGTGACAGGTGAACGATGTAGGCCAGGATACACAGGGGTGAGAGGTGAACGATGTAGGCCAGGATACACAGGGGTGAGAGGTGAACGATGTAGGCCAGGATACACAGGGGTGAGAGGTAAACGATGTAGGCCAGGATACACAGGGGTGAGAGGTGAACGATGTAGGCCAGGATACACAGGGGTGAGAGGTAAACGATGTAGGCCAGGATACACAGGGGTGAGAGGTGAACGATGTAGGCCAGGATACACAGGGGTGAGAGGTGAACGGGACTCTGTGTCAGTTAGGACGCAGGGCTTTGGATGACCGGAAGTTTATGGAGGGTGGAAATTGGGAGGCCGACCTGGAACAGCCAAACGCGGAGGTAACAAAGGCACGGCTGAGGGTTTGAGCAGCCAATAAGGTGAGACCGAGGTTGAGTCGGGTGCCATTACAGAACTGCGAGCGAGGCTGTTCGGGTCGTGGTTCAGACACGTTGGCCGGGATTTTCCGGCCCTGTCGCGGGCGAGGCGGTGGGACCGGAATGTCACGGCAGCGGCCGGTGTGGAAAATCCCGCCGACTCGATGTGACATTCTAGTGTTACTCTGAAAAACTATCAGGAAAGTCAGTCACTTGGAAACTAATATTTACAATGCACTTTCCAAACTGCGAAGCTCTCGGACTCTTAGCCAATCACACACCATGTTTTGCTTTCCAGTATCATTCAGATTCGGATATGCACACATGTACTTATTTAAGTCAGATTAATCTTTACTTAGTAACAGGATCCAAGTGTTGCAGTAAAACATTGTGACTGATGATAGCAGGTTCAGCACCAGCCACTAGAGGGCACCTTTACTTCCAGGACTCAATGCTTATAGAAAATATTAAGGGGCTAGATGCTGGTAGGATGTTTTCCTTTGGTTGGAGTCTAGTACACAGAGGAACAGTCTCAGGATGAGGGAAGATCACTTAGGACGGAGATGAGGAGTAATTTCTTCACACAGATGGTGGTGAACCTGTGGAATCCTCTAGCCCAAAGAGCCATGAATGCTCTGTCGTTTATGTTTGAAGCTGAGATCGATAGATTTTTGGACCCGAAGAGAATCGGGAGACAAAGAGAGAGTGGGGGAAAGTGGAGTGGAGGTCAAGGAGCAGCCATGATCCTATCAAATGGCGGAGCAGGCTGAGGGGTCAAATGGCCTACTCCTGCCCCTAATTCGTACATTCATGGCTAGTAACTGCCTCTTTACTGTGTGGAGGATTTACAGCTGCTCCCAGTCTGGCTGAGGATCCTCATCGCACCAGTACTACGGGATAACTCCGGGATAAATCCGGGATAACTCTGGCCTCAGCTTCCCCTCGACTTAATGTGAGTTTTATCACATTTGGCTGAACAGCTGCTGCCCTTTTTGTGAATGAACACCCAGGGATCTTTGCAATTGGCAGCGTTAAATACCATGCCCTTTATCACCCAGCTCAATCTCTCTCTGATTACTATTCACCCTGGGGAGTCTGCAGCCTGATTCCCAGTCTACAGGACCCTTTAATATACCCAATCTCAGCATTTAGCACAAGGGCATCTATATGGTATTGTATCTGTTCCCTGCAGACGCCACATCTTCATCTATTACAAAGTAGGACTATCTGCTCGAATGTACAGAACAGTCCAGCCATCGATTAGCTACTTCAAAAGGTTATTTTGTGCTTCACAGCTGAAAAATTGTAATTTCACACAGTTGCAATGTGCTCAGTAAACCTTATTGTCAGAAAGACAAAATGCAGCACAGCAAAGCTAGCAAATTCCCTCGGGAATTCAGTAAGGCCAGCCACTGTATCACTGTTATAAAAACAAAAAAACTGCGGATGCTGGAAATCCAAAACAAAAACAGAATTACCTGGAAAAACTCAGCAGGTCTGGCAGCATCGGCGGAGAAGAAAAGAGTTGACGTTTCGAGTCCTCATGACCCTTCGACAGAACTGTAGAAATAGGAAAGGGGTGAAATATAAGCTGGTTTAAAGGTGGGGGAGGGGAAGAAGGGGGGTGTTGTTGGGACAAGCAAGCAGTGATAGGAGGAGATAACCAAAAGATGTCACAGACAAAAGAACAAAGAGGTGTTGAAGGTGGTGATATTATCTAAAAGAATGTGCTAATTAAGGGTGGAGAGCAGGACAAGCAAGGTAGCTCTAGTGGGGGTGGGGTGAAATGATTATAGCAGACCCCATTCCCATGCCTCCCCCCACCCCTGTTATGGGGAGTAGCAGACACATCCCAGAGAATCATGTTTGTGAAGCTCAATATCTTAGTGCGTCGCTGGAAGTCATGCCTGGAGTGACATATGACCACAGCTTGAAGGAGCAGGTGGTCAGCATTTATTGCCTATCCCTAATTGCCCTTGAGAAGGTGGTGGTGAGCTGCCTTCTTGAACCGCTGCAGTCCATGTGATGTAGGTACACCCACAGTGCTGTTAGGGAGTTCCAGGATTTTGACCCAGTGACAGTGAAGGAAGTGATATATTTCCAAGTCAGGATGATGAGTGACTTGGAGGGGAACTTGCAGGTGATGGTGTTCCCATGTGTCTGCTGCCCTTGTCCTTCTACATGGTAGAGTTTGTGGGTTTGGAAGGTGCTGTCTAAGAAACCTTGGTGAGTTGCTGCAGTGCATTTGTAGATGGTACACACTGCTGCTACTGTGCGTCAGTGGTAGAGAGAGTGAATGTTTAAGGTAGTGGATGGGTGCCAATCAAACGGGCTGCTTCATCTTGGATGGTGTTAAGCTCCGTGAGTATTGTTGCAGTGTTAGGACTAGCACTGAGATGATTGGCCCCTAACAAGCATCAAACTCTTCCTTTGTGATAGACATGGCTCTCGCCAATGGAATGTTTTCCCCTGATTCCATTGACTTCAATTTTGCTAGGGCTCCTTGATGCTCATCTCAGGAATTCAGCTTTTGTGTGGTTTGGACCAAGGCTGTAATGAGGTCCAGAGTCAAGTGGCCCTGGTGGAATCCAAACTGAGCAGGTTAGATTTCTCAGGATTATCATTCCCCACCTTCATCACCACAAAACATTCACCTTAAAAACAGCTGAGGGAGAAGCAACCTGACATTTCTATAGCACCTTTCATGACCTCAGGATGCCCCAAAGTGCTTTACAGCCAATGAAATACCTTTCTTGAAGTGTAGCCACTCTTGTAATGTAGGAAATGCAGCAACCAATTTATGATAAGGAAGATCCCACAATGTGATAAAGACCCAGATAATCTGTTCCCTTGGTCATGTTGGTTGAGGAATAACCAATAATAATAACCTGCAGGGGTATGGACCGGGGGCTGGAAGGCAGGATTAAAATGGGAGCCTAGTTTTTTCAGCCAGCACAGACACGATGGGCTGAATGGCCTCTTTCTGGCTGCAACTTTTCTATGTTTCTATGAATAAATATTGGCCAGGACTCTGGGCAGGACACCTCTGCTCTTCTTCAAAATAGCGCCATGAGATCATTTCTATCTGCTCCAAAGGGTGGATGGGAGCTTGGTTTAATGTCTCAGATGAAAGACAGCACCTCCAACAGTGCGGCACTCTCACAGTGCTGCCACTAGGGCTGTCAGCCTGGATTTTGTGCTCAGATCTCTGGGGCGGGTCTTACCCCCACAACTTTCTGCCTTAGATTTCTGCCATGGAGCAATGGCTGACACCGAGTTAAGGAGGAAGCTTCAAGCGTGTGTAATTCTTGGCACAGTTGGTGGATCCTGAGACCCAAGCAGAATCCAAGTCTGCTCAGGGGGCTGATTTCAGGCAAAGTGTCAATGTTGCCAGCTGGGACCCTCCATACAATGACACCTCTGTGATCCCAACACTGTGGAGACAAAGATGATATTTCCACAGATATGTCAATATTGATATCACCAGATGGTATTCCCACCATCCCACTCAGTAAAGGGCAGACAGCTGCTTATCTTTCAGCTCTGGCTCCCATTGGCAATTGACTGACAAGTATTTAAGGTAACAAGAGCAGGAGGAGGCCATTCAGCCCATCAAGCCGGTCCTGCCATTTGATCAGGTCAGCGCCTTAACCCCGAATCCCATCTTGGTGCCACACCCCTCAATACCCTGGTGGAGCTAAAAGCTCTCAAACTCAGAGTTAAAATGGTGAATTGAGCTGAAACCTTCTGATTTTTATAGGAGACACTCCCACATTCCCTTGCATGAAGAAGTGGCTGGGATCTTCCCAATCATTGTCGGATTGCCGCACAGCTTTACATTCCCCCGAGCTCGACGCTGCTGCGCACTTCTTCCAGTACCTTCCGAGCACAGCTTTCTCTGAGTTGCGGAACGCAACGCCCCTCGGAGAGCTCGGTCATGGCAGGGTAGAGTCATGGGGGAAGACTGGCTGGGCCCCCTTCTTATGGCACTCGCTGCCATATTGTAAGGTTAAAGGTTCAGGTTGTATGATACTGAGTGGGTGATAGGTAAGCAGATGAATGAATGAATGGATAGGGTGGTAGTGCAAGTAGGTGGGTGAGGTGACAAAAACAAAAAAACTGCGGATGCTGGAAATCCAAAACAAAAACAGAATTACCTGGAAAAACTCAGCAGGTCTGGCAGCATCGGCGGAGAAGAAAAGAGTTGACGTTTCGAGTCCTCATGACCCTTCGACAGAACTGGTTCTGTCGAAGGGTCATGAGGACTCGAAACGTCAACTCTTTTCTTCTCCGCCGATGCTGCCAGACCTGCTGAGTTTTTCCAGGTAATTCTGTTTTTGTTTTGGGTGAGGTGACAGTTGGGTGAGGTGACAGATGAATGAGTTGGCAGGTGGGTGAGACCATAAGACCTAGGAGCAGAAATAGGCCATTCGGCCCATCGAGTCTGCTCCGCCATGGCTGATCTGATAATCCTCAACTCCACTTTCCTGATCTTCAGATTCTTTTGTAGGAAACACATTCTCTGGAACTGCATTAACATCAGGGACCTCATTAGGCACAGGTAGTTCAATGTCTTCCCCTCTGACAGTTCATCGGGTAAGTCTGTCCTTGGTTCAACAGCTGCAACAGGAACCACAAGTTTAGCAATGGTTACAGGTATTTTTGGGGTATCTCTCTTTTTCTTAAATGATCCACATGCCAGGTGATCCGGCCCTCCACTTCCACATGGTATGACAATGGTCCAGTCACCCATTTTACCAGGTAACTACTTAAGTCCTCCACGAAATTCTTTACATATACTGCTTCTCCAACAGTAAATTGTCGCTCACGACTATGCAAATCATGAGTCACTTTTTGGTTCCCATGACTTTTAAGACCATAAGAAGTAGGCCATTCGGCCCATTGAGTCTGCTCCGCCATTCAATGAGATCACGACTGATCTGATAATTCTCAACTCCGCTTTCCTGCCTTTTCCCCATAACCATTGATTCCCTTACTGATTAAAAATCTTTCTATCTCAGCCTTGAATATACTTAACGACCCAGCTTCTACAGTCCTCTGCAGTAAAGCATGCCGCAGACTCACTAACCTCTGAGAGAAGAAATTCCTCCTCAACTCTGTTTTAAATGGGTGACCGCTTACTCTGAGATTATGTCCTCTGATCCTAGACTCTCCCACAAGGGGGAACAAGCTCTCAGCATCTACCCTGTCAAAACCCCTAAGAATCTAATATGTTTCAATAAGGTCACCTCTCCTAAGGAGTACAGGCCCAACCTATTTAACCTCTCCTCATAAGAAAATCCCTACAAACCCGGGATCAACCTAGTGAACCTTCACTGGACTGCCTCCAATGCCAGTATATCTTTCCTCAGATATGGGGACCAAAACTATTCACAGTATTCTAGGTGTGGGCTAATTAGTGCCTTCTATAGTTTTAGCAAGACTTCCCTATTTTTATGCTCCATTCCCTTTGAAATAAAGACCAACATTCTATTTGCCTTCCGTATTACCTGTTGAAATTGTATGTTAGCTTTTTGGGATTCATGCACAAGGACTCCCAAACCCCTCTGTGCTGGAACTTTCTGCAGTCTTTCTCCATTTAAATAATATTCAGCTCCTCTATTCTTCCTGCAAAAGTGCATAACCTCTCACTTTCCCACATTATATTCCATCTGCCACATTTTTGCCCACTCACTTCACCTATCCATATCCCTCTGTAGACTCTTTGTGTCATCCTCACCATTTGCCTTACCACCTATTTTTGTATCATCTGCAATTTTGGCGATAGTACATTTACTTCCCTCATCCAAGTCATTAATATATATTGTAAATAATTGAGGCCCCAACCCTGATCCCTGTGGCACTCCACAAGTTACAGGTTGCCATCCTGAAAATGCCCCCCTTATCCCAACTCTCTGTCTTCTATTAGTTAGCCAGTCCTCTATCCATGCTAATATACTACTCCTAACACCATGGGCTCTTATCTTATTAAGTAGCCTTGTGCATGGTACCTTATCAAACACCTTTTGGAAATCCAAATATATTAAGTCTACTGGTTCCCCTTTATCTATCCTGCTAACCTTCTCAAAGAATTCTAATACATTTGCCAGGCATGATTTCCCCTTCATGAAGCCTTGCTGACTGTGCTTGTTAGATAATGTAATTCTAAATGCTCTGTTATTACATCCTTTATAATAGACTCTAACATTTTCCCAATGACAGATGTTAAGCTAACTGGCCTATAGTTACCTGATTTTAGTCTCCTGCCTTTTTGAAAAAGGGTGTTACATCCACAGTTTTCCAATCCTCTGGGACTTTTCCAGAATCTAAGGATTCTTGGAAGATTAGCACCAGTGCATCTGCTATCTCTTGTACCTACTTCCTTTAATATCCTAGGATGTAACCTATCAGGTCTAGGGAACTTATTGGCCATTAGCCCCATTTTCTCTAGTACATTTACTCTAGTGATAGTTATTCTATTTATTTCCTCCCCTTCTTTTGCCCCTTGAGTATTTAGTATTTGGAATGCTAATAGTGTCTTCTACTGCAAAGACTGAAGCAAAGTATTTATTCAGCTTCTCTGCCATTTCTTGGTTCCCCATTATTATTTCCCCAGCCTCATTCTGTAAGGGGCCTATGTCCACTTTGATCTCTCTCTTCCTTTTTATGTATTTAATGCAGCTAGCTAGGGTAGCAGGTGAGTTGGCAGGTGGGTGAAGTGTAGGTGGGTGAGGTGGCAGGTGGATAGAGTGGCAGGTGGGTAGGGCGGTAATCGAGTTTGTGGCCTGATGAAGTGGTAGTTGGGTTAGTGTGGGTGATGGGAGGGTCAGTTCTGTAGTTACCCAGGTCTTAGATTAGGTTGTTTCTGTCTAACATTTCCTGGGTAACTAGTCAGGTAAGTACCACGGAACTTTCCCAATTCTCCGACTCTAACTAACTCAGAATCGGAAACATTCGCAGAGGGTCCCAGGGAGCAGGGGAATTGCCCATCAGAATTTGAAACTCCATGGGAAATTCCCATGTAGATTAACGCATCAGGACTTCCACAGGGTCCCAATGATCTGGAGACCGGACAATTTGAGCCAGTGTTTCCAAACTATGTCCTGAGGGGCCTAGTTCTGATTTTAAGGTTATGTCCCCTTGTCTAAGACTCGTCTATCAATGGAAAAAAGCTTCTCTATATCTACTTGATCAATTCCTCATAAAATCTGAAAAATAGTGATCAAATCACCCCCTAACATGTTACATTCCAGAAATACAAGCCTACTTTACATAATTTCAGCCAATAAGGACACTGCGACACCCCCAGCCCCCGCCACACCCAGGAACAGAGTACCTTTCACTCCAATCCAGGAATGCACAATTTAAGAGAGACCACCTGATATATCCCCATCCTTCCAATGTCCTGGGAGTGTTTGATGGGGACAGTATAGCGGGAGCTTTACTGTGTATCTAACGCTGTGCTTTACCTGCCTTGGGAGTGTTTGATGAGGACAGTGTAGAGGGAGTTTTACTCTGTATCTAACCCTGTGCTGTACCTGTCCTGGGAGTGTTGGGACAGTGTAGAGGGAGCTTTACTCTGTATCTAATCCCGTGCTGTACCTGTCCTGGGAGTGTTTGATGGGGACAGTGTAGAGGGAGCTTTACTCTGTATCTTACCCCATGCTGTACCTGTCCTGGGAGTGTTTGATGGGGACAGTGTAGAGGGATCTTTACTCTGTATCTTACCCCATGCTGTACCTGTCCTGGGAGTGTTTGATGGAGACAGTGTAGAGGGAGCTTTACTCTGTATCTAACCCCGTGCTGTACCTGTCCTGGGAGTGTTTGATGGAGACAGTGTAGAGGGAGATTTACTCTGTATCTAACCCTGTGTTGTACCTGTCCTGGGAGTGTTTGATGGGGACAGTGAGTACAAATCGATGTAAAAATCCCCAATACCCTGCACTGACATCCTGCTTGAAGCAAAATATGACGTGCAGAAACTAAATGCAGTTTTTTAAATGTAATGTATCAGAATTCTTTCTTTCCCAAAATTTTCCTCTGTTGCCAAGACACTGGGGGACTTAGGGATGACTTGAAAGGGTTAATAGAACACTTAGGGAAGGTGGAGCTTTCCATCATAATTCTGATATAAAAATGTTTGCGTGTCTGTGTCTGTGTGTATTTGTGCATGTGTGTCTGTGTGTGTGTATATGTGTGTGTTTATGCATGTGTGTGTGTTTGTGCGTGATTGTGTGTGCATGCATGTGTGTGTGTGTCTGTGTGTGTGTGAGACAGTTGAAGTTATAGTTGGAGTGGTGGAAAAATTGCCCATTGCAGGGGTTCAATTTACTTTGGGTAATGATATACCTGGGTCGCAAATGTACGTGATGCCCATGGTAGTTGAGCAGCCTGTAGAAGTGTTTTTAACAGAAGTGTTACAGAAGGAACATCCTGGATTGTGTTACAACGAGATCAAAGGCTCACCGGGAAGGACAAGATAAACAAGAACAATAGGCAGTTCAGAGGCAAGAAGAATGTGTCGAAATCCAATTAGCTGACACTGTACTTGTTACATAGTGCTCAGCACTTGATAACATTGTTCAGGAGGAAGGAATGCAGGACTCTGAATTCGAGTTTCCTCTAATCAAATTGGATAATAAGCGGGTGCTTGAAAATGTAAATGAAATATTGAGTATCTTGGCCATACCACTGGACATGGTAAGGTGGCTCTGAGAGATGTGAAAGTCAAGGCTATCGTGGGTTTCCCAGTGCCTACAACAAAATGAGAAGTTTTGAGATTTCTGGGCATGAGTGGGTTTTACCGGAACTTTGTACCAAATTTTAGCCAAATGGTTGCTCCACTGACTGAACTATTAAAAAAGAACAAGAAGCTTCAATGGACATGGGAGTGTTAGGAGGCATTTGATAGTTTGAAAACTGTTTTAACTACCAGTGTGGGCAGTACCCAATTATGCCAAGCAATTCAAGCTGGTCGTTAACACAAGCGATATAGGCATTGGGGCTGCACTGTTACATGAAGATGACACTGGATTAAATAACTGATAGGGTGTTTTTCACAGAAGCTGAATGTACAGCAGGGAAGCTATTCAACAATCGAGAAAGAGATGTTGAGTTTGGTGTTAGCATTGCAGCATTTTGAAATTAATGTTGCAAACAATTCATCAGAAACAATTATCTATACAGACCATAACCCTTTGAAGCTTTTGGACAAATTTTGTGACTAAAGTGCAAGGCTTTTCAGATGGAGTCTAATACTACAACCATTTAATCTACATATTATACATACTGCTGGAAGAGAAAATCTGTTTGCAGATGCATCATCAAGAGTTTGAAACTTAAAGGAAAATGGGACATTTAAAAAAAACCTGGACACTGAACTGGAGTGATTTCTGTTGATACCAAGGACTTGTTATGTAAATGCAGGCATCTGGTAATTTAATAGTGTAACAAGTATAGGAGATAGTGTGAGATGGGTTATTAAAATGAAACCGTCTTCTGGAATCATGATGGTTCATTTTTCCATAGGGAGGGGGATGTCATGTAGCTATTAATGTATATAATATTATTGTAAAATATTTTTCTTTTAAAATAGAGGTTTAGCCTGTGGGTGTGTCTTAATTGGATTAAAGCCAGTTAGTCTGGGTGCTTTGATGTGTACTAGTTTTGAGATGTAAACAGAGAGGTAGAGTGCATTTGCACTTTTTGAATAGAGCATTCAAGAAGTGGGGTGAATTCTGGCACCTAGCTAGCAGAGACCGAGCAAAATGTTTATATCATTAATAAAGTTGGTGCTATGAAAAGAGTTTTAATGTTAGAGAGGTGATTGGTGATACAATAAGAATTTACATTCAATGGGCTGTGCTGGGTATAACAAGACAACCATTTTGTGTGTATAGAGCAGAGGCAATGTGAGATCAAAAGGCAGCTGTAAGCCTCCAACTGGCTCCACAGGAACCAAAGTGAAAAGAACCTCATTTTGAATTTGTAAGGTGAAAATGCTTTGCCTGGTGTCTGGTTAAGACTATAGGTTGCTGTTGCCTTAATAGAGATTATTTTGGGAATTTGTTAAAAGTTATGATCGTAAAAATTTGTAGCTATGTGTATATATTTAACTTGTGTAAAGTAAGAAAATGTTTCATTTAGCTTAATATAAAACCTCTCAAGAACTGGTGGTATAATTCCTCAATTTAGAGTTGCATCCAAACATACCACTTAAAATTATAGGTTATGACAGGAGGGAATTCAAGAGCTGAAGGCTCAGGAAGCTGAAGGCACAGCTGCTGAAAATCAGGGAGAAGCCCAGAATTGGAGGAGTGCAGAGATCTCAGGAATTTGTATGGCTGGAGGAGATTAGGGATAGAGATAGGGATGGGACAGGGCGTGGAGGGGTTTGAAAACATGGATGAGAATTCTAACATCAAGGTGTTACCCGACTGAGAGCTAGCGTGGGTCAGTGAGCATAGACGTGATAGGGGAACAGGACTTGGAGTTAGGATACTGGCAGCAGAGTTTTGGAAAGTCCAAAAAAAAAAATCACTTCTGAACAGAGAAAAGAAAGGATAATATATCAGCTGGTATCCCTGGATCAGTATCAGAGGGAGACAGGATGGGAAGGACATACAGTGGGTTAAAGGGCAGAGGTTCAGTGTACCTGATGTCCATACAAAGAGGCTACACACGGGGTTAATAACCATGCTGGACCTTTACCTGTCAGTGAGTTTTGTTGTCCCTCTGTCTCTGTATCTGGTGTGGACAAAAGTGACATTTCATTTGTTTGCGGGCTGTGAGCCCCATGTGCATGTCTGTCCCTCCTTTCTCCTCTCTCCTCTCTGCTCTTTCACCACCCCAATGCCCGCAGGCTTTTTGCTTTCTTGCTTCCTTTGATCTTCTACTCCATGTTCCCAGATCTGAGGCTTGCAGAGCTTCTTGCCCTTCAGCGGAGCCACCACACTAACTCGAACAAAAGAATCTGCCTTCTCTCAGGAGGAAGGACCTTTCACAGAGAAATGCTGCTGAAATGTCACATCAGAGTGTACAGGTACTGACTGGCAACTGTGCTCCTTTTAAACAGAAATTTGCCAAAGGCGAAATCTGACTCAGCCACCAAGTGTTTAAAAGCACAATGTGCAGGCGCAGAAAGGTCTGTAAGTGATGAAATGCACCCTCTCTTCTTCTGACAGTTCAGTCAATCAGCCTGTCTCACTCTGTGTCTCTCACCCAGTCTGTGGCCCTAACTCTGTGTGTATTTCTCATTGTAAATCCCTCTTTCTTCTGCATCTCTGTGACTCTCCCTCGGTGCGACTCTCTGTGTCTCATTCTGTCAGTGTGTCTCTCTTTCTCTCATTCTTTCTTGTGTCTCTCTGTTTCTCTTTCTGCGTGTCTTTCTGTGTCCCACTCTGTGACTCTCACTCTGAATGTGTCTCTCTGTTTCTCACTCCGTGTGTGTGTCTCTCTGTCTCTTATTTTGTTATTGTGTCTCTTCGTGTCTCTCACTGAGTCTGTGTCAAATTCTGCGTCTCCTTCTGTCTGCATATATCTCCCACTCTCTCTGTCATTCTGTGTCTCCCACTCTGTATGTGTCTCAATCTGTCTTTCACTCTATGTGCGTGTATTATTCTGTTTTTCTCTCATTTTGTGTGGCTCTCGGTATCCCTTACTGTGAATTCCTCACTTTTGTGCCTCTTACTCTGTCTCTGACACACACACTGTGTATGTGTGTGCCTTTGTGTTGGTTTAACTTTTGGTGCTTTGTATCTCTGTGTCCATCATTCTTGCTTCCCTCTTGTCTTGTTGTCTCGTGTGCAGTCCTAACACCAGCTAACAGAAGACGTTCAGGATGGTTTTAAATATTGAGTGGGAGTCTGAGGGATTGCAGACTGTAGGAATTGTCTTTCTAGCTGTAAGTTCTCTGAAGCTGTTGCATTTCCTGGGACTGATTGACTTCTCCAATAAAGGTAGGAACAGGTGGCACACACAGAGTACCACCTCATTTATTATTGCCTGACTTTTCCAGGTTAACCCAGTTTAAGGAACTTTAAGACTCTAATTTTGTAAACAGCTTAATTGCAAACTGTGATGACAGGCAGACACAAACTGACCTTGTTCGTAATCTATGATCACACTGTGTCAGCCTAAGATTACACTGGGGCTAAAAGGAGTGAGGAAATTAAGGTTATTAATATCGGAAGAGAGAAAGGATTATAGAAGCTTGAGGGGTTAAAACCTGGCAAATCCCCGGGACCTGACAGCCTACTTTCTCGACACTGAAAAGAGATAACTGCAGACTTAGTTATGGGATGCAGTGGCTATGATTTTCCAAACTTCCCTTGTTTCTGGAACTGTCCCTGGATTGGAAGATTTTTAAAATTCTTTCATGGGATGTGGGGGTCACTGTTTGTTCCCCATCCCTAGCTGCCCTGAGTGACTTGCTGGGCCATTTCAGAGGGGCAGTTAAGAGTTGACCACATTGCTGTGGATCTGGAATCACATGTAGGCCAGATCAGGTAAGGACAGAGATTTCCTTCCCTAAAGGGCATCATTGAACCAGATGGGTTTTTACAACAATCGATTTACTGAGACTAGCTTTCAATTCCAGATTTTATTAATAGAATTTAAACTCCACCAGCTGTCAAGCGGGAGATTTGAACCCATTGCCCCAGAGCATTAGCCTGGGCCTCTGGATTACTAGTCCAGTGACATTACCACTACATCACCATCTCCCCCAAGCTAGTGAATGTGACACCGCCATTGAAAAAAAGTTGGGAGAGAGCAGACAAGGAACTACAGACTGGTGAGCATGACATCAGTTTTTGAGGAGAACATTGGAATCAATTATTCATTCATGTGTACTGTGCCTGGGGTGGGGGCACAGTGGCAAAGTGGTTAGCACTGCTGCCTCACAGTTACAGGGTCTTGGGTTCGATTCTGACCTCTGGTGTCTGTCTGTGTGGAGTATGCACATTCTCCCTGTGTCCGCATGGGTTTTCTCCAGATACTGCAGTTTCTCCCCCACAGTCCAAAGACATGTTGGTTAGGTGGGTTGGCTACAGTTAAATGTCACCCTATGAGTGTGTGCCCTGTGATGGACTGGTGTCCTGTCTTGGGCGTACCACATGTAGTGCCCATCCCCTGTTGGGATAGGCTCTGACTCCCCCTGAATTGGAATGAGTGAGTGTACTCCGCCCAAAGGCCCTTGGCTAATTGTCTGCTGATGCTTCATTCCAAGCCATTTTCTTTGTCAATGGTAGTTTCCATTGCCTTCCACTCTCAGATGAGGAGGCAGGTTGCAAACCTACCTCAGCTGAACAAGAATCAAACCTGCACAGTTGGCGTTATTCTGAAGCTACCTGACTGTCTGAAGCTAAACTGTCTAACTATCTAACTAACTGAACTAACTGGCCCCCAACCTATTACTAAGGAAGTCTTAGCAATGTACTTAGAAAGTCAGAGTATGATCAACAAAGTTAATATGGTTTTATGAAAGGGAAATCATGTTTGGCAATTTTATTTGAATTTTTCGAGCATATAACTGGTAGGGTAGATAATGGGGAACCTGTAGATGCAGTTTACTTTAATTTTCAAAGATATTCAATAAGATGCCAGTCAAAAGGTTAACAGACATGATAAGGGTTCATGGATTTAGGGGTGGTATATTAGCATGGATAGAGGATTGGTTAACAGACAGGAAGCAAAGAGTAGGAATCAACAGGAGATTTTCAAGTTGGCAGACTGTGACTAGTGGGGATGCCACAAGGATCAGTGCTCAGGGTCTCAGCTATTTACGATCTATATTCATGAATTAGATAAAGAGACAGAGAGTAAAGTATCAAAGTTTGCTGATGATACCAAGCTTGGTGAGAATGTAAACTCATCTGGAGTATTACATCCAGTTCTGGGCGCCATACTTGAACAAGGATGTGAAGGCACTGGAGAGAGCACAGAGGAGATTCACAAGCATGATTCCAGGGATAAAGAACTGTAGCTATGAGGATAGATTGGAAAGGTTGGGTCTGTTTTCTTTAGCAAAAAGAAGCCTGAGAGGAGACTTGATACAGGTATTGAAGATCCTGAGGGGTATGGATAGGGTAAATATCAAGAACTAGAGGGCACGGATTCAAAATAATTGGCAAAAGGAGTAAAAGGGAAATGAAGAAAAATTTTTTCACCCAGAGGGTGGCAGGAGCCTGGAACGAAGTTCCTGAGAGGGTGGTGGAGGCAGGTTCAATTGAGGTATTAAAAAGGGAATTGGATTGTTACCTGAAAGCTAACTTGGTAGCATCAGGTAGTTACGGGGATAAGGCAGGAGAGTGGAACTAGGTGGAATGCTCTTTCACAGAGCCAGTGCAGACTCGATGGGCCAAATGGTCTCCTTCTGCACTGTAAATATTCTGTGATTCTGCGAGGATCACAAAAAGGGGCTGCAAAGAGGTATAGACTGGATTAAGTGAGTGAGCAACAAGATGGCAGGTGGAGTATAATGTAGGGAAGTGTGAAGTTATTCAATTTGGTAATAAGAATAGAAAAGCAGAATATTTTTTAAAAGGCGTGAAACTTGTAAACGTTGATGTTCAAAGGTACTTCGGTGTGCTTGTACAGGGAACACAGAAAGTTAGCATGAAAGTGAAGTAAACAGTAGGAAGGCAAATGGCATTTATTGCAAAGGGATCGAAGTACTGGATAAAGAATTCCAGCTACAATTGTACAGGGTTTTGGTGAGACCACATCTGGAATACTGTGTGCAGTTTTAGACTCCACATTTAAGGAAGGATATCCTTGCATTGGAGGGCATTACAACAAAGGCTCACTATACGATTTATTTCCAAGTCAGCGTATCAACAATCTTTCTTCCCAAGGACAATCCCACAGTGGAACAAGCTCTTCAAGACCCATCTTTAGATTATTTCCATTTAAAAGTTTTCATTATCAGGACTAACATCTCAGCAGGTCAGTCTGGTTAACTAGTGCTATCCACATATTAGTCTGTGATACCGACACAACTAAAGCTGAAGCAGTAGAAGGAAAGCAGAAGATTGGTCCCTGGGATGAGGGGGTTGTCCGATGATGAGAAGTCAAGTAAATTGGGTCTGGATATCTGGAGTGTAGGAGAATGAGAGGCGATCTCATTGAAAAAGCAAGATTCTGAAGGAATTAGCAAGGTAGACGCAATGGCCGGAATTGTGCAGTCCTGATGGTATTGGATATCATGGTGGGCAGTGGGAGGGTGGTGACAATTTGGCGTGAGGGTTAGAAATCAGTTTTATGCCAGCGTGAAATCTCAGCGGGATCATCCGATGGTATCCGTCATGGCGGAATGCGAATCCCGCTGGAGGCCGGTGTCAACCCAGTTTGCCTCCTGCTAATGGGATGCAAAATAAGGCCTGACCGGAATCGTCCCGCCATGGCCAATTTTCCATGTCGCCGGCCCTGGGAGGTGGAGAATTCGGGACTGATCATTAGGGCCTTGCTCAGGTCGCGAGCATCCAAGCAGCAGAAGATGCTGGAGCCCCACAGCTACCTGGACCCCGGAGGTACACGTGCATCGCCTGCTGGGTGGATTCTCATAGGCGTGGCTCCGCTGCGTAGCAGCTCGCGAGAGGTGGGAGGTGTCCGTTGATGTTTCGGGTCTGCTTTGGAACATCACAGTCTCGGCCATGGGCTGCTATGAATGGTCGGCGGGGGAGGGAGAGAGGAAGGTCCAGTTGTGAATGGGAGGGGAATGTGTACCGGGGTCGGGGGGGTGCAAGGGGAGCAAAAATGTCAGGGGTGAGGTTGGGAGGAGGAGTAGGGAGTATGAGGGAGGAGGGTGTAACAGGGAGAATGCAACACATGGGGAGGTAGGTGTAAGGGGGAAAAGGTGTATGTGGGGGGAGTTCAGAGGAGGGAAGGGGTTCAGAGGGGGAAAGTAGTTCGGAGGGAGAAAGGTGTCTGGGGGAGAGGAGGCACTTCAGAGGAGGAAAGGTATCTATGGAAGCTCAAAGGTATCTCGGGAGGAGGAGGGAGTTTGGGGGTAGGAAGATGTCCTGGGGGGAGGAGGGAGTAAGAGTTGAGGAGGGAGTAAGGGGGGATGCCCAGGTGGACGTGCAAGGGAGGGGTTTGTGGAGTCACTGATTGCCTCCTGAGGGTGGGCATGTTTGGAGGGAATGCTGAGTATGAGAGGGGGTAGAGGGAGTCGGTATGGTGGGAGTGCATTGGTAGCAGTAGAAGGGACAGTGAGGTTGGGGCCTCGGACGCCAACAGGGACCCTGGGGGTGGGAAGGAGGAGGTTGGGGAGGTCAATGAGGATGGGGGTGGGTTCTCCGGGAGGTAGGCAACATACACTTTCACCTGGAGATCCTGGAATGACAAGGGTTCGGGTTGGTAGGTTATAGAGTTGATCATCAGACAACTTTTCTTTGTGGAAACATTGAACTTTATTTACAAGACAGCAGCAAATACATGTGTGCATCAAACTCCATAGCTAAAGAACTCCCTCCTAGAAGTTCCCCGTGCTGCTTAATCATTGGGTTTACACAGATCATGTGATTGTACAACATAGGATTATGCTTAAAGCTACAGTCCAATGTTTTTCCAAACTTTAATTACTACATTCCTCCCCCTTTAACTTCTCTGTACATTTTGTATTTACAAGGTATTTATCTCATCACATTACAATATTTACACAGGTCATGATATTACAAGTTCAGTCTTTCAGGTGGTTTCCTGACCTATGTGGAACATCACAGCTCCACGACTTCAGATTCTTTTGTAGGAAACACATTCTCTGGAACTGCATCAACATCGGCTACCTCATTAAGCACAGGCAGTTCAGTGTCGTCCACTCCAACAGAGACATTGGGCAAGTCTGTCTTTGGTTGAACAACTTCAACAGGAACAACTGGTTCAGTAATGGTTACAGGTGGAACATTGTTTTGTTGGGGTATCTCTCCTTTTTTTAAATGATCCACATGCCAGGTGATCCGGCCCTCCACTTCCATGTGTTACAACAATGGTCCAGTCACAGAGTTCATTTTACCAGGAAACCACTTTGGTTCTCCATCGAAATTCTTTACATATACTGCTTCACCAACAGTAAGTTGTCCCTCACAAATATGCAAATCATGAGTCACTTTTTGGTTCCCATGACTTTTAAGACCATAAGACGTAGAAGCAGAAGTAGGCCATTCGGCCCATCGAGTCTGCCCAGCCATTCAAGGAGATCATGGCTGATCTGATAATCCTCAACTCCACTTTCCGGCTTTTTCCCCATAACCTTTGATTCCCTTACTGATTAAAAATCTGTCTATCTCAGCCTTGAATATACTAAATGATCCAGCCTCTGCAGCCCTCTGCAGTAAAGAATTCCATAGATTCACCACCCTCTGAGAGAAGAAATTTCTCCTCATCTCTGTTTTAAGTGGGCACCCCCTTACTCTGAGATTATGCCCCTCTAGACTCTCCCACAAGGGGAAAACCTCTCAGCATCTACTTTGTCAAGGCCCCCAAGAATCTAATATGTTTCAATAAGGTTGCCTCTCAATCTTCTAAACTCCAGTAAGTACAGGCCAAACCTACTCAGCCTCTCCTCATAAGAAAATCTATCCATACCTGGGATCAACCTAGTGAACCTTCTCTGGACTGCCTCCAATGCCAGTATATCTTTCCTTAGATAAGTGGACCAAACCTATTCTAAGTGTGGTCTAACTAGTGCCTTGTATAGTTTTAGCAAGAATTCCCTATTTTTATACTCAATTCCCTTTGAAATAAAAGCCAACATTCCATTTGCCTTCCCTATTACCTGCTGAACTTGTATGCTAGCTTTTTGGGCTTCATGCACGAGGACCCCCAAATCCTTCTGTGCTGCAGCTTTCTGCACTCTTTCTCCATTTAAATAATATCCAGCTCCTCTATTGTTCCTGCCAAAGTGCATAACCTCTCACTTTCCCACATTATATTCCATCTGCCATGTTTTTGCCCACTCACTTAACCTGTCTATATCCCTCTGTAGACTCTTTGTGTCATCCTCACCACTTGCTTTCTCACCTATTTTTGTATCATCCGCAAACTTGGCAATAGAACATTCATTTCCCTCATCCAAGTCATTAATATATATTGTAAATAATTGTGGCCCCAGCACTGATTCCTGTGACACTCCGCTAGTTACAGGTTGTCATCCTGAAAATGCCCCCATATCCCAACTCTCTGTCTTCTATTAGTAGCCAGTCCTCCAACAATACTACCCCCAACACCATGGGCTCTTATCTTATTAAGGAGCCTTATGCATGGTACCTTATTGAACGCCTTATGAAAATCCAAATATATTACATCTACTGGTTCCCCTTTATCTATCTTGCTTGTTACCTCCTCGAAGAATTGTAATAAATTTGTCAGGCATGATTTCCCCTTCATAGAGCCATGCTGACTCTGCTTGATTAGATTATGTATTTCTAAATGCTCTGCTATTACATCCTTTATAATACATTGCAACATTTTACTAATGACAGATGTTAAGCTAACTGGCCTATTGTTACCTGTTTTTGTCTCCCTCCCTTTTTGAATAAGGGTGTTACACTGGCCGTTCTACAATCCTCTGGGACTTCTCCAGAATCTAAGGATTCATGGATAATTACTACCAGTGCATCCACTATGCCTATAGCTACTTCCTTTAATATCCTAGGATGCAACCCATTAGGTCCAGTGGACTTATCAGCCTTTAGCCCCATTAGTTTCCCTAGTATTTTTTCTCTAGTGATAGTTATTGTATTTATTTCCTCCCCCCTGCCCCCACCCTTTTGCTCTTTGATTATTTAGTATTTTTGGAATGCTATTATTATCTTCTACCTTGAAGACTGAAGCAAGGTATTTATTCAACTCCTCTGCCATTTTCTGGTTCCCCATTATTATTTCCCCAGCCTCATTCTCTAGTAAGAGCTGTTTCACTTTCATGAAGGCTTCTTCTTGGGGTAACTCCCAAAACCAACGCTGGCTTTTCTTTAGCAGAGGAGCTAGAACTGTTGATAAATTTGGCAGAAATTTCCCATAATAATTTACCGGCCCTAAAAAAGATTTAAGTTCAGAGATGTTCTTAGGTGCAGGTGCCTCTCTGATTGCCTTAACCTTCTCTTCAACAGGATGTATCCCTTGGGCATCTACCCAAAGGCCCAAATAAATGACTTCATTTCCCTGAAAAGTGCATTTGTCCTTCTTCAGGTGCACTCCTGCTTCTAAAAATCATTTCAGGGTTTCCTCTAGGTTAACCAAGTGTTCCTCTTCTGTGAATCCAGTTATCAGTACATCGTGCAGGTAGACCATAATCTGAGGTAGTCCCTGTAGTAACCTCTCCATTGTCCTCTGAAAAATGTCATATGCTGAGGAAACGTCGAAGAGCAGGCTTTTATATTGATATAACCTTTTGTGGGTATTTATGGTCACAAATTCCTGGGAGGCATCCTGCTCCAGTTGCTGATATACGTGACTCATGTCAAGCTTTATATATGTTGTCCCTCCTGCTAATTTGGCATATAGGACTTCAATCTTGGGAATAGGGTACCTGTCCAGTTTGGCTGCTCTGTTGACCGTTAATTTATAGCCCCCACAGGTCCAGAAAGTCTGGTCTGGCTTAAGGACAGGGACTATGGGTGCTGCCCACTCTGAGAACTGAGCTGCTTTTATGACACCCAGCCTCTCTAGCCGGTTCAGCTCAGCATCAACCTTCTCTCTCAGGGCGTACGGTACCAGTCTTGCTTTCAAGAAATGAGGAGTTGCTTCTGGATCCATGTAAATCTTGGCCTCTAGGCCTTGGATTTTTCCCAGTTCATCCTTGAAGACGGTGTCATATTTTATAGCAGCTCTGGCAGTCCCCCTGCTTGCAAACAAAAGATTTCAGACCAGTTTAATTTAAACTCTTTCAACCAATCACGCCCTAGAAGACTTGGTCCTTCTACCACCATCAATGGTAGCTGTGTCATTTGGTGTCTATGATGAACTGTTACCCTGGTGATACCTTTTACCTGGATTTCTTGTCCTGTGTATGCTTTCAACTTGGCAGATGTTTGTTCCAAATTTAATTGTTGATCACCTTTATTTAAATATCTGAAAGTATGTTCTCCTATTACAGTAGTAGAAGCACCTATGTCTACTTCCATTTTTAAGGTTTACCATTCACTTGCACTGTGACAACAATTGGTTCTGTCTTCCCAACTTTCATGTTGAATAATGAATAAATGTCAGAATTGAAAACAAAATCAGAATTACCTGGAAAAACTCAGCAGGTCTGGCAGCATCGGCGGAGAAGAAAAGAGTTGACATTTCGAGTCCTCATGACCCTTCAACAGAACCATGTCAGAATTGGTTATTTCTGGCTCTTCTACATTATAAACTTCACTGGGCTTTGTTTGTTGTCTGGAAGCCTGTTTAAATCTCGCTTTTCACTGTCTCATTATGTGTCCCACTTCTGTGACAAAAATAACATTCTACTTTTTTAAATTGCCATTTGCTATAAGTCTGATTGTTTCCACATCGATGAAAATTAGTTTTTGATTTTGTTGCTAAGCTGTTTCCTCTCACTTTTCAGTTAGCGGGGGCTGTTCCCGTTTCACGGCGGAGTCCCGGCTTTTCACGCCATTTTCGGCTGACTGTTCCCACCCAACTAGGAAAGCGGCGCCTTTTTGCGCCCCTTGAATCGCTTGTGAATCCTTTACAGCGCTTTCCATTGCTATTTCTAACACTTTCTTAAAATCAAGATTCACTTCAGCCAGCAATCTTCGCTGGATAGCATCCCCCTGCACACCACATACCAACGAACCTCTGAGCATCTCATTCAGTGTTTCACCAAAATCATAATATTCTGTTAGTTGTTTTAATTTCACCACATAGGTAGCAATCGTCTCTCCCGAGGCTCTAATCTGTGAATTGAATCTGAACCTCTGCAATGTGACTGAGGCCTTGGGTTGAAAATGCCCCTTAACGAGGTCAACTAATTTACTGAAAGCCTTTGAATCTAGGGCACTTTCAAGTTTCAAATTAAACTGTAGGTCTTGTTCCTACAAATACTCAGGAGAATTGCTCTCCTCTTTTCCTCCCCCATGATTTCAATGGCTTGAAAGAAGAAAGCAAGACGTTCTATATATTGAGACTAGTCGTCTGTGACTGGCTCAAAGGGATCGATTCTGCCTAACTATGGCATCTCGGATGAGTATATCTTTTTTTCTTTTTAATTAACTTAGATACTCACAATAATGGATCCAGCAATAGATCTGATTTATCCTCATCAACAGTTTGTTATACAGTTGATTTTCCAGTCAACTTTTCTTAGTGGATACATTTAACTTTATTTACAAGGCAGAAGCAGCAACTACACGTGTGCATCAAACTCCATAAATAAAGAACTCTCCTAGAGGTTCCCTGTGCTGCTAATGCATTGGTTTACAAAATCATGCAATCTTACAACACAGGATTATTCTTAAAGCTGCAGCCCTACATTTATGCAAATTATAAATACTACAGTAGGTGACAGTGGGGAGGCGGAGGGTGATGCTAGGGGGGCTCGACAGTGATGGAGGAAGGGACATGGTTGACTGGGGGAGGGTAAAGGATGGGGTTGTCTAAATCAAAAGTGAGCAGAGCCTCATGTTGGATGAGCACAGTTGCTGCACGGGAGAGCGATCAGCGGGTGGGCGGAGTTGCAGAGAGGGATGATCTGGTGCAGGATCCTCACGTGGGTGTTCACCGCTGACCTCACCATCGCTGCAGGCACAGTCCATGTCCTCACCAGTCAGCGCGATGGCCCGCTCCTCAAAGTGAGTGAGGGGTCTAACGTGGGCCACTCCAGCCCCGGTCAGGGACCTCTCCCTGCTGTTTTGAGCCAGCTTCTCCTGCATGAAAACAGATGGAGAGTGTGAGCGGGACACACGGCACTGCGTGGAATGTTTGTGTGGTGAGTGGAGCCATGGTCGGGGTGAGGTCACAAGTTCCAGAGGATATGAGCCTGATGAAGATGTGAGGGTGTGTGTGAGAATTAGTGGTGTTGCCCCTTGAGGTGTGAGATCCCTGTGGATGTGTGATGGGTTTGTGAGTGTATGAGCTGAGAGTGACAGTTTTTTAAATTCATTCATGGGATGTGAGCATTGCTGGCAGGGCCAGCATTTATTGCCCATTCCTAATTGCCCTTGAGACGGTGGTGATGAGGTGGTTGATGTACCCTGGGGGAACAGATGAGATCATTCATCCTCTTCCTGCACTGGATGGCTGACCCCTCTGTGCTTCGGTGGCACTGACCACCACTGACACTGCCTCTCTGGCCGGATTGGTGACTCTGGTGGACCTCCTGCGGCCAGAGCGGCTGTAGAGGACATGGTGGCGGGTTTCAACTGTGTCCAGCAGGCACCCAGAGAGACATCATTAAATTTGGCGGCTGACATCTTTTATGCTTTCGGGGCCACCTGTCAGCTGGAGCAGTCCTGGTCTGTAGACATGAAGTAGGCTGCGCTCTGGTGAACTTTAAATATGGCACCCGGAGTGAGGAAGCGCTGAGGTAACAGTGTCGCGGGCAAATCCGAGTCCGCCCGCCAACAATCCACTGTACGGATGCATTATTAATGAGGTGGGCCACACCAGCAATGGGACAGTATAGCGCCAAAACCCATCATTGTGGCCGGAGGGTAAAATGTCTTTTTTCACGCCCGCTACTGCAGTTAGTGCAATTCTGGGAAGACTATGCCCTATGGGTGGAATTTAATGCCCTCCCTGTCGTGATATTGTAGGCATGCCAATACAGACAGTGACATGTTCCTTTAAGAAGCTGCATAGTGACATCACCGTGTGTAAGGCTGGAGGATAAATGGTACAGCCTCCATGTAAGACTTTCACTGTTGCCTGTGACCTCTACTGAAGATGTTCACTCCTGTCTGTGACTCTATCAGTAAGACTTTATATATACCTTATGAGTCAAGCAATCAGCCTATGTAACCGTGGGGACCCAGGCTGGATCCAGGCCTGTGCAGGGCTGTATATAGTTGTTGTTAATAATAAACTTCATGTAATTCTGTTCAACCAGCAGCCTCATCAGTCTCAATATCTTGCTTAGCACAGATAGCATAGAGACTGATCCTTTGAGGTCTACATCAAGACCCTCAACACATATATGGTGGCAGCGGACCGTAAGAGACCATGACACTCCCCAAAGGCAAGTTTGGAGAGTGGGGGGCGGGGGGGGTGTGTATTAATCAGGCTAGAGAAAAAGAACAGCCAAAATAATGGCTTGACCAATCAGAGTTGACCTGCCTGTTTTGAATTTTAACTAAAGCTTGGCAGTTAATCTTTTGTGAGGAGAATCCAGTGAGTTGAAGTGTAGACTTAATATAGTGAACTCCTTGTTGTAAATGTTTCTTGTCACTGATAGAGTTGGCTCTTCTAATGAGGGTGTTGAAAACTGACTGGATGTTGGAAAGTTCAGGTATCTGTCAGTGTGAGTGGACTTACTGTAGATTTGATATATTGGTGTGCCATTGTAAGACTTGGTGATGAGAACATCAAGAGGTGGTATGGAAAGCTATTGCTTCATCTCCAAAGTAAAAATAATGGGAAACAAGGAAATGGCAGAGACTATGAGCAAGCATTCTGTATCTGTCTTCACAGTAGAAATCTATAAAAGCATCGCAAGAATAGTAGAAAATAAGTGGGCAAAACAGAGGGAGAAACTTAAAGCAATCATTACAACTAGAGAAAAAGAACAGCCAAAATAATGGCTTGACCAATTCACCAAGGCAATTCCCTTACCATTTAGAGTCTACCTGCCAACCAATCAGCACCTTCTTCTCAAGCAATACAAATTGTTGTTTCCTTTGAGATTTGGTATTCTTGTGAATCTGTCCTGATGAGTGCAAGACGAACAGCTTCGCCAGCGAGTTTCTTTGTTCAGCAAATTTATTAGCATTCCTTGAGAATGTAATGAGCAGGGTGGTTAAAGGGAAACCAGTAGATGTAGTGAACTTAGATTTCCAAAAGGCATTCGATAAGATGCCACATAAAAGGTTACTGCACAAGATAAGAGCTCATGAAGTTGGGATGGATAGAGGATCTGATGGTTAACAGAA
Source organism: Carcharodon carcharias (assembly GCF_017639515.1). NCBI lineage: Eukaryota > Metazoa > Chordata > Chondrichthyes > Lamniformes > Lamnidae > Carcharodon > Carcharodon carcharias. Next base: position 104,481,979 of record NC_054483.1, read on the forward strand.
AACAGACATTCAACATCTAAACATTAATTTTACTTTGGAAATGGAGCAATAGCTTTCCATATCACCTCTTGATGTTCTCATCACCAAGTCTTACAATGGCACACCAATATATCAAATCTACAGTAAGTCCACTCACACAGACAGATACCTGAACTTTCCAACATCCAGTCAGTTTTCAACACTCTCATTAGAAGAGCTAACTCTATCAGTGACAAGAAATATTTACAACAATGAGTTCACTATTTTAAGTCTACACTTCAACTCACTGGATTCCCCTCACAAAAGATTAACACATGCCCACCAGTTACACTGTCCAAAACAACCACTTCCATTAACACAAGAGTCAGTGCCCGTACATCGGATCCACCGCACACAGATTACAACATCTGCTCAAGTCAGTGGACGTAGAAGTCTGACAGACATCATCTAAGAAGCTGCACTCATCCTTCATACCCACAAAGACAAGAAACCATCTCGCAATAAACCAGGAATTTACAGCCTCATCTACATTGGGAAAACAGGCCACAGTCTACACACTAGGCTTAAGGCACATCAAACCTGCTTTAAACACAGTGATTGGGACAAGTCAGCTATCGGCAAACACACTCAACTTAGTAACTACCACATCCGGTGGTCCAATTCTAGTCATCATACACTACCTTCAAGACACATCACGGAGATCTACCAACACCCCACCCTTCTCCAAGACAGCAGCCTTTGCATCAGTCACATCTGGCTATCCTTAATCAAGAAACACATTCCCATCCCATTTTGTACTGTTGACCAATCAGCAACAAGGATGACCTATTACAAACAGAATAGCCTGGCCAATCAGGAATGAGGTCCTGCCCCTATTCCCACCCTCCACTCTATATAATTACCTCTCACACATTCCAGTTTACAGGCAGAGTATGTTGCCTGAGATTTTAAGATTCTTCTAAGGCACTCCCTTAAGATAACCCTGCTCCTTTCAGAGCAAATATTATATAGTGTATCTGTAAAATGGTCTACTGCCCTCACCATGAAAACTTTTAAACAACTTCTTGGAGAAAGAGGGCTGAATTATACGAGACTCTGGATTCTGCACCCCACACCCCCAGCTAAAAATTCAGAGGGGAGCCTGGCAAGGGGAAAACCAATTTTTTTTCTCTCACAGGGTGTTGTGACTTTGGAACTCTCTGCCTCAGAAGGCGGTGGAGGTGCGGTCACTGACTATTTTTAAGGCCGAGGTAGATAGGGTCCTGTCAGGCAAGGGAATCAAAGGTTATCAGGAGTAGATGGAAACGTGGAACTCGAAACACAAGCTGATCAGCCATGATCTTATTCAATGGTAGAGCAGGCTCGAGGGGCCGAATGGCCTACTCCTGCTCCTATTCCTTATGTTTGTATGCTCATAAGCTGCCTCGCAGCCATTTCATGGCCAATTGGCTGTTCATAGGCTGGCAGCAGGACTTCCACCACTCAGGGACAGGAAGCCCTGCTTCAGAGAGCTGCCGGCCAATCAGAGGCCAACAGCTCGTTGGCACTTCGGGTGCGCAGCGCTGGGTCATTTGGGTATGGCTAAGGGACTCACCAGAAGCCAAGTTGGCAGGCCCTGGCAAGGAGGGGAAGGGAGGGGTGGGGGTGGAGGTTTGGGGTTTGAGAGGCCGGTGGGGGGGGGGGGGGGGGGGAGGGCAAACTTGGAAGGGGGGTAAATGTTGGGGGGGGGGGGCCCTCCGCTGAGCCCTGGGGCCCGTTAAGGAGGGACCTGCCCCCTGCTTTGGCGTGAGCCTCTCCTGCTGCCAGTCAACATCCTGTGGTGCGATGTGGCCCTTCTAATGCCCACTTGAAGGCCTAAATTGGCTGCCTGGCAGGCAGGCTACCCAATGCCACTGTCACCACTGGAATAATTGGGGTGGGTGCAGGGTTGGGTGGGAAGCAGGCCACAGCTGCCCCCCCCTGCACCCCCAATGTCACACTTTCAAACCCACTAGTGGAGGAGTGTAAAATCCAGCCCAGAGAGTCAGGATATATGATCATTTTCGGGTTGACAACTGTAATTAGTGAGGATCAGTCCTGGAGCCCAGTTATTTACGATCTCTATTTGTGACTTCAGTGAAGGGATCAGGTGAATTTGCTGGCAATACAGAGACGGGTGGGAAAGCAGTTAAGGCGTGAGGACGATGCAAAGAGTCTACAAATGGATATAGATAGTGCCATAAACACTCTAATCACAGAAAATAGTTCATCTTCAAGGA